>NW_026691114.1:300000-547345 GCF_020826845.1 Diceros bicornis minor | reverse complement strand
ACTTGATTCATAAGTTATTAATTGGGCAGCCCCTTCTCATTAATAATGGAGTTATTGGGCCAGCCCCGTGGCTTGGCGGTTGGGTGCGCGCGCTCCGCTGCTGGCGGCCCGGGTTCAGATCCCGGGCGCGCACCGACGCACTGCTTCTCCGGCCACGCTGAGGCTGCATCCCACATACAGCAACTAGAAGGATGTGCAACTATGACACAACTATCTACTGGGGCTTTGGGGGAAAAAATAAATAAATAAAATTAAAAAAACAAAAACAAAAACCAAGCAACACTGAGAGATCCTTTAAAAAAAAAAATAATGGAGTTATTATTTGAAAAATTATGAGTGGATTGGTTGTCTGGAACTGGGAATACGTTTTCTAATATAAACAACACCTTTTTAAAAAAAGATGACTAGATAGGAAAGGGCAGTAGACCACTGCTTATTTCAGCCTTGACACGGCTGAAATGTGACCTACTTGAGTGAACAAGAATGGAATACAATGTTGTTACAAAATGGTACTAGATAAAATGGACAACAAAACCGGAAAACAAATCCTTCTTAAGATCTACATTTATTGGGCCAGCCCAGTGGCATAGTGGTTAAGTTTCCCTGCTCCGCTTCAGCGGCCCAGGGTTCACAAGTTGGGATCCCAGGCGTGGACAGATGCATGGCAGGTGCATCAAGCCATACTGTGGCAGGCATCCCACATATAAAGTAGAGGAAGATGGGCATGGATGTTAGCCCAGGGCCAATCTTCCTCAGTAAAAAGAGGAGGATTGGCAACAGATGTTAGCTCAGGGCTAACCTTCCTGACCTAAAAAAAAAAAAGATCTACATTTATCAATAGGTGTGGAACGGATCTAAAAAACACAGGTTCTGTTTTTCCTCAAGAACATGGTTCTTTCTCAAAGAACATTCACACAAGTGGTATCATACCTCAAACAAAACAAAACTATAGGTTATTTATTGAGTCACAGGAAGTGCAGTGAAATGAAAATATGTGTGGGAAGGATAGCACAAGATTACCTCTGAAAAGGGGCATGGGCTTGAGGAGAAGCGCACAGGGGCTGTATCTCCATAATAATTTATTTCAGGAGAAAGAAATTGGGGAGGAAGGAGGTTAGAGGAGGGAGAGGAGGAGAAGGAGAAAAGGAGGGGAGAAGAAGAGGAGAGAAAGAGCAGAAGAAGGGAGGGAAGGTGCGTGAAAGGGGGAGAGAGAGAAGCCAAGAGGGAGGGGGAAAAGGAGGACGGGTAGGAAGATGAGGAGAAGGAAGATGAGGAGCAGGTCTGAAATAAATAGGGTGCAATGGTAACGACACATGTGAGTCTGGGCTGGTAGGCATGGGATTCCTGGGTTCATTTTATCACTCTCTGTTTGTATGTTTGAAATGCTTAAAAAAGCACTTCTACTCTCTTTTAATCAAAGGGGCAAAGAAAGGGGGGCTTGAGAAGGACTGAAGGTGCTCTGAGAGGCTTGAGGGGTGATGGCCGAGGCTCTGGACCGCACAGCCACACAGGTGTGTCACTTCAGTGCAGAGATGGCAAGCCGCGCCTCCGGGAGGGGCACATGCAGAATCCTCGAACTTTGTGCATGATAAAAATAAAAAGGATCAAAGCCAGAAAACCCTATATTACATATAAGGATGAGAAACCATACATGAAACTAGACACGTTCACAAGACATTAAATTTAGGAAAGGAAAGGCCATCTCTCTGAACATATGGCTTTTCCAGGGAATGACAAGGACTACGACGGAAACGCTCTAAATCTGGGCTCCTGGGTGGGAGCCCATCCTGCCTTCCTTGGGAATCTGCTCCATCGGTTCCCTTGTCTCTTCAGCAGCTCACACTCCCCTCTGTGCCAGCTCCTGAGTCAGGCCCCTTGCTGTCTTGTCTGACCCACAGCAGGGCTCGCTCCTCTCCGTCTCAGTCCCACTCCAAGCAGACAGAACTCCCCAAGGCGCAGCAGAGATCTTATTATAGCCCCGCTCGAAAAGCTCTACCGGCTTTTCAAGATCTACTCAATTAAACACAAACTCCTTAGCCTAGGCTGGACCCGGCACAACAAGGCTCCACTCCCTTGGACCTTCTCGCCCACCAGCCCACACACCAGCCACAGAAGACGGCTCTGTTTCCCGGGTCTCGATGGAGTGGAGAAAGAAAACCAGGATGCTACAAGAGGCTTCTAAGTTCCTTGGAAAATGCTGGGGTAGATATGCTTAATTAGGTTAGCTCCAAAACCTGAATCAACTTTATGTAAGGAGTTGAGATTCCTACATAAAACACTATGCAAAAGGCCTGAGAGCAGAAAGTTAAAACCAACCATAAAACCTCACTATTATTTAATCTTTTTTCAAATATGTTAACCATTGTTAAGAACATGACTATTTCCTTAAATGAATAATTTGTACATCTTGAAACTTATTAAAAAAAATAAAAATTACTAACCCCTGTCCTCTGGTCCACGTTTTTGACTAGGAAAACTTCAGACTTCTTAGCTACCTCTTCTGTGATAGAATTATCACGTTCTTTCAAGGTGGCCATGTGCTGACCCAACTGTGCCCTCAACAAGCCTGAGGCTGACGCTTGTTCAGATCTATAACACAGAAATAGGAGACACATTAGAAATTTGTAGTATTGGGTTACTTATGAGATTCCCATATTTTCAAAGGCCCCTTAATCAAGTTGGTTAAAGACAGTTCATCCAGAAAAGTCTAGAACCTAATATATTCTGGACTAAGGGAATTTCCAGAGTCTTGGTATTTCTTTTTTAATTTTATTTTGGTTATGATTTCATTGCTAGATGAGCATTCTCAACTTTGGCTGCATACTGGAACTACCTGGGGAGGTTTGCAAAATTCAGGTGCCTAATACCACCCCTACAGAGTCTAGTAAAATTGGCCTGAGGTGTGGTCCAGCCATTTGGATTTTTTAAGGCTCACAGAGCGATTCTAATGCGCGGCCATGGTTTCAAATCACTGCACAGATAGTCAGCCTCCTCTTAAGTGTAGTTAAGAGAAACAAATCACATTTCCATCTCAACAACAGTTGATTCCTGTTATATACTTACTATGAAATTTTTTAAAAATTAAGATATTATTAGGAAAGAGTTAAAAGGAAGCCTATATTGCTGCCTAGACTACGGTATTTAGATACTAAAAGGAACCAGGTTCCCTTAGGGAAATGCCCTGTTCTAGTTCTGGGGCAGGAAATGTACAAGATGAGCCTGGAAAACCTTGTCATACCAGAAAGCATGGAAGCTATCAAAGACTACTGAGTCATGTCAAAAGGCCTCAGAGGCCATCTTGAAAGGGTTCCTGCTGGCCAAAGATGGGACAATTTGAGCACCAAAAAGAACAATGAGTGCAATGGACTTAAACACAGCAAATATATAAAAATCTACAAGTTCATTTAAAAAATAAATAATAAAAAGTTTTAAAAATAATAAAAAGTCTTTGGATTCAGCCTCAAAAAGGAAGGAAATCCCGTCACATTCTACAACATGGATGAATCTTAAGGACACTATGCTAAGTAAAATAAGCTAGTCACAAAAAGACAAATACTTTATGATTCCACTTACATAAGACACCTAGAGCAGTCACATTCACAGAAACAGAAAGCAGAATGGTGATGCTAGGTGCTGGGTGAGGGAGAAATGGAGAGCTATTTAATGGATACAGAGTTTCAGTTTTGTAAGATGAAAAAGTTCTAGAGATCTGTTGCAGAACAATGTGAATGTACTTAACAGTACTGAGCTGTACACTCAAAAATGGTTAAGATGGTAAATTTTATGTTATGTGTGTTTCACCAAAATTAAAAATATAAACAAATAAACAAACCTTTGGAGACTGCTAGGGCAACAACTTGATATTCTGAAAATTGGTAAGTAAAGGGATAGAATCAAGCATTTATCCTGCCTTTGTGGTCAAAAAATGCATTTTACAATTAACAAGTAGTTGATGGGAAAAGTTCTTCCAACTAATAAATGCAGAAGAAATTAACAAATTAGAAAAGTCACCATTTTGTAAGTCCAAATTAATGAATGCATCTAGGAAATGATCATAATTTTGTGGAAACTGCATAACAGTAAACTTTATACTGAAGCATCAGTCTATCAATGTTCAAACCCACAGAGCAGTCTTCCTAACAACATGACAACCAGATATCACATGCGGCCTGAGGGGGTGTAATAAGAAGTACAAGCACTGGGGCAGCCCGGTGGCGCAGCAGTTAAATGCGCGCACTCCGCTTTGGTGGCCTGGGGTTCGCAGGTTCGGATCCCGAGCGTGCACCAACGCACCGCTTGTCAAGCCATGCTGTGGCGGCATCCCATATAAAGTAGAGGAAGATGGGCATGGATGTTAGCTCAAGGCCAATCTTCCTCAGCAAAAAAAAAAAAAAAAAAGGAGGAGGATTGGCATCGGATGTTAGCTCAGGGCTGATCTTCCTCACAAAAAAAAAAAAAGAAGAAGTACAAGCACCACCTATGACGTTGTCTTGCCAAAATAACTGGGCTGGAGTATAATCATGTATCTGGATTGAACCAGCAGTTTACAGGTGATAGCATTTCGATCCTGATACAAACAAAGCAAATGTAAAATGACTTTTTTGAGATAATCAAGACAAACTCACAAGAAATAGGTATCAGATAAAGTAAAGAATCTTGTTAAATGGTAATGTATTATATCCTTATATGTTAGAGATATAAGTATTTGTGAGTATTTATAAGTAAAATATGTTGTCTCTTTTAAACTACTCAAAGAAAAAAGTGTGGATGAGGGAAAGATAAAACAAGACTAGCAAAATGTTGACAACTGGTGGATCTGGGTGAGGGGTACATGGGACTTCATTATGTTATTATAGTGGCTTTTGTGAATGTTTTAAAAATTTCAAAGTAAAAAGTTAAAAAACAGTGTACTAATGTCTGCAACTTACTTGGAAATGCATAAAAATAAGAGATTGTGACTGATGGATGGATGGAAATATGAAGAGACAGACATATGGGAGTGCAATCAAATGTCAATGGTAGATTCTGGGTGGTGGGTATATGAATGCTCATTACACAGTTCCTTTTACTTTTCTGTATGTTTGGAATTTTCATAAGAAAATATTTGGAAAAAAAGTAAGTCTAGGTACAATTCAGAACCTTCTTTAATAAATCTTAATTGTTATAATCTTTGCCTGACCTAACTCTAGTTTTTCCCAAGAGTTGAATAAAGTGGGATGGGTCATCGGAATCCTTGAACTTATTTAAAAACTTCCCAGAATGATTCTAAGGTTTCTGGCTGGTTTGGTAGAAAGCCCCTTCAGCAACTTGCCTTTCTTGGTTCTGTCTAGACCTCACCAATGTCATAATGCCACCCAATTCCTTTGTTCTGTTTCTATGTAAATGAAGCAACCTTTTTCTACATTTGGTTTCACAAGAGATTTCCCTACCGGGAAAATGCAATCACAGGCTACCAGCAAATTCTAGTCCATTCAGCCGTTACATTTCTCATAATGAGTAAATCAATTGTGCTTCTGGTCTGAAAAGATGCTTACTTAGGTTGAGTTAAACTTGGAAACAAGTTGAAGTAGGGTGAATTAAGTTAGTTCAAGTAGTTGGGATGGACTGAATTATCAGAGACCGTCTCGCTGGTGACTGATACACGTGACTTCTGCAGAGGCAAAGCCAAGGCAAGAGGCTACTAATGTCCCCACCAACTGTAACCATCCTTTGGGCTCTGGTATGAAAGAACTAGCTAAGGTTTCCTATAATTATTATACATACCTCACAAAAGGACAAAACCCATTAATTGACTTGCATGGGGTCAAATAGCAAATGAGCTATGGAAGGAGGTACAGCATCTAGAGTCTGTGACTTCTGAACAGTTAAGCCAACACTTACAGCACAAAACCAGGCTTTCGTGCAGATTGATTTCAGGACAAATTGGGTGAGGAGTACAACAGCCATGGCTCTCCTTGCATGGAGTCTTGCCCATGTTTCTACATAAACACACCAAATCAGAAAATTTGCAAAGTGGTACAAAGGATTTTTTTGTGTGTGTGTGAGGAAGACCAGCCCTGAGCTAACATCCAATGCCAATCCTCCTCTTTTTTGCTGAGGAAGACTGGCCCTGGGCTAACACCCGTGCCCATCTTCCTCTACTTTATATGGGACGCCGCCACAGCATGGCCCGACAAGCGGTGCGCTGGTGTGCGCCCGGGATCCTGGCCAGCGAACCCCGGGCTGCCACAGAGGAGCGCGAGCACTTAACCGCTTGTGCCACTGGGCCGGCCCAAGGTACAAAGGATTTAAAGGAGTTTTTTTTTTCTCTTTTGTCTACTTTACATTGGAAAATTTATAACATCAATGCCACAGAGAAAAAACAAAGTTCAATGTCAGCTAAATGATATACTCCTTTAATTAAAAAGATAATAAAAGAATAGACTTTAAACAGTCTATAATTAACTTCATACACTTGGAATGGCTTCCAATCAGAAAACTGCAATTTAAGTAAATGTACCAACATTTCCTAATTACAACTGATTTACAACAGATTGGTAACTTGACCAAAGTTTTAAATGCAGACAAAATAGTAAGTACCCTGAATTTTATTCTGAACATAATAGGCAGAATAAAATAAAGAGGTTTTTACATACTGTAATCCAAATAATATAAAGCTGACTCAATTTTTCAGCATGAGTTTGAGAGCACAATTGGGCAACTGTATCTGAAAGTAGCCACTAACAAGAGACAATTAATTAGTTGCACCTGGAAAAAAAATAAAATAATGAGTACTCTCAATATGGATTTCATATACGATAAAATTACTTAAGTAATCATTTTTATGTTAAAATATGTTTTCCAGAAGGCAATAATGAACAAATTTTTTATCAATTACCCCAAATGACATGAATTATATTTTAATAATTCACGATTGTCTAAAATAACAACTTGGTCTTCCACCTAATAACAGTAAACTTTTCATATGAAGGTCTTTGAACACTTAATCCCTGATATAACAAAAATCAATAATGATGATAGGAACGGTTTTGTTCTTTTTCCTTTTAAGATGCTTCACTTTGTGAGCAGGAATTCAGAAGTCTTCTCACTATCTTTTAGAGTACGCTGTGGGGCAGGTATCCCATTTTGCAGATGAGATTATAGTAAAGAGATAGACCTCGACAGCCATGGTTGGGTCAGGGGCACAAGCAGGGCTGCCGCCACACCAAACACAGTTCTCTTCAACAGGCTTTAAGGAGTTCATAACCCATTAGAGCCTTCCTACTCTGCCTGGCTTAGAATTCTAATGACATCAGTGTCATTAACAATTAAGGAACAAAAGTAGATCATTCTCTCCAAATCTGTGTTTCTGAAATAGTTTATCAAGTTGACCAGTTGACTGCTTTGGTCCAGGGGAGATCTCAAAGCAGATGGGAATATATCACTTAGGGGAGTGCCCAAAATAATTCCTGGGTGCTGAGGGGCACAGAGGGTGGCTAGAGCAAGAAGAGCAGCAAGGAGCCCGATGCCATGATTAAAACTTGTTAGAGGGGCTGGCCTGGTGACCTAGTGGTTGAGTTTGGCGTGCTCCACTTTGGCAGCCCTGCTTCACGGGTTCGGATCCCAGGTGTGAATCCACACCACTCACTCATCAGCCATGCTGTGGCAGTGACCCACATACAAAATAGAGGAGGATTAGCACAGATGTTAGCTCAGGGCTAAACTTCCTCAAGCAAAAAAAGAGGAAGACTGGCAACAGATGTTAGCTCAGGGCTAATCTTCTTCAGCAAAAATAAATAAATAAATAAAACTCGTTAGAAAGAATCTGTATTTAAAGACCTGACTGCTTATCTCTCAAAGGTCATATAAACACTTGGCACTTTTTCCAAGGCTAGACAGTGAACCAGTGACAATCAGTGTGCATTAAACAGCACCCCCAGTCACAACACACAATGTGGCATAAAAGGGCAATCCTAATCGTAACAGAACATAACACTGACATTAGTAACCATTCCTGACTTCTTTATCTGGCTTAAAAAAATGATTGTGGTAAAGAAGCAGTCTTGCAGCCTCCAGATATTAATTTTAAAATTTGTGTTGGTCATAAAGAAGGATCATTTCTTAGGGAAAGCTGATTTATACATAACTGTAGACCAACAGTCATGCAAAATGCAATCTTTCATAATGGAAATCAATGCTCTCTTATGCATGTTGAGAAACTATACAAATGTCTAGTCTAGTAGATGTAGATATTTTATCTCATCACCCACAATCACAGTTTGGCAGCGTAGGTTAAGAGAGTCACACAATGAATCATTTAGTCTAACAAGTCAGTTTGCACAGAGAATTACAAATGCATATATGCTTTCTACGCCACATACCACAACTGTGGTTTATGCAAAATAGTATATCAACAGATACAAAAAGCAGTGAGAAAGAAACAGGGGCCTGGTTACAGAGCCTCACAACACATAATCACCAAATGACCTACAGAGTGCAGAAAGACTCCACCCCAGACAGCTTCTTCCACCGCCTTGTAAAGGAGTATTTGAGACTGCTGTTTTTTATTTTGCATGATAAAACAACAGGAAAGAGGGGGAGCCGGCCCCCTGGGTTAGTGGTTAAGTGCGCGCGCTCCGCTACTGGCGGCCCAGGTTCGGATCCCGGCGCCCACTGACGTACCGCTTGAACGGCCATGCTGAGGCCTTGTCCCACATACAGCAACTAGAAGGATGTGCAACTATGACATACAACTATCTACTGGGGCTTTGGGGAAAAAAAGGAGGAGGATTGGCAATACATGTTAGCTCAGAGCTGGTCTTCCTCAGCAAAAAGAGGAGGATTGGCATGAATGTTAGCTCAGGGCTGATCTTCCTCACAAAAAAAAAAAAAAAAAAAAAACAGGAAAGAGGATTTTCTTGCATTGCCCTTTACTGCTTCAGGTTGAAAAGTTACTGACCAGGAAGGTCATTTCCAGCATTTTCCACAGTTTGGAGATCACTAGTACAGATGCAGAAGGTAATGTATACACATTCAGGACTTGTGAACCTCATCTTGTGCTCTGTTAAATGGAACATATGATTGGCCAAGTCTTCTTGTGACAAGGCCCTTTTAGAAACCATCATCTTGACTTCTCACGCCTTCATGGGATTTATGCTGAATTCTACTCTGAAGAAAATCATTAACATAAAACAGCCTATGTGGCACACTGAAGGTAGAGAAAATGATGTTTGATATAAGATAACCAGACCCAAAGCCCCTCTCACTCTCAGCGAAACAAGGTCCTTTCAGGTGGGCTTTCACAGACACTCATCTGCTGACCATGCTCGAGAAATAATTTGTTCTCTGCTAGTAAATAGTGGGGATATATTTTAATAAAAGGAAATATAGTCAGTCCCCAAAATAAAAATCAGAGTTAGGTCACTGGCAACAATTATGCAACATGAATTAGGCACCGACCAGGTGCCAACGCTGGACAAACCATTACACAAATTACACATATGTAATTCTATGACCTCAATAAGTCACTCAGATGCCACAAAGCTTCTGAGGCCATGAAAAGAAACCCACACTACCTAAAAGGTGGGTAGAGGGTAGAGAACAGATTTCTGATTGACTCAGGAAGGATGTACAAGAATCATGGTTCACATGTGCCAACTACCCTGCAAATAATTAACCCCCTCTCTCTCTCATCCTAGCTTTATGGCCTTTAAGGGATATCCTTGAAGTGGTGGCTCTCAAACCTGAGTGAGGGTAGTTCCCTTAAGGGCTCATTAAAACCCAGATGGCTGGGTCTTACCCCCAGATTCCTGATTCAGTGAGGCCTGGGTGGGGAAAACGTGTTCCCAGGTCTTGTTGATGCTGCTGGTCCAGAGACCATACTTGCAGATTGGGGGCCTGTATCTTCTAGATTGGGGGCCTGTATCACCAGCATGACCTTGGAAATTGAGGAATCCATCTGGGGTTTGGACTTGCCAATGACATCCCTCTAGGGTGGTGGCTAGACTAGATTATATCCTGGGTTGTTCACGAAGGTATGCTAATATACCAGATGAAGGCTACCTGTGCTCCCTCCCCCCAAGTAAGCCCTTAAAACGTTGTTATGAGTAGGGATTGAGTGGATATATCCAATTAACAATTAGAAACAAATACATTTACAAAGAAGTTAATGGTCAAGTCCATAAAACAGTTAAACTGACAACTACAAGTGTCTATCCCAGTGGTGACCGTGTGGACTAGTGTTTTGTTTTCATTTGGAAGCATCTGGGAACAAGAATGGCCATCCTTCCACAGCAGCAATTTCATCCCAATAATACCTGACTTGCTTTTCATGGCTGCCACCTCCAGGTAAGAGTCTCGGAGGCTGGTGAAGGACAGCTGTTCCACAGGCTTCAAGGTCTTCTTTCAGAATGTCACTGTGATTATAGAGCCTATAAAATAAAACAGGTGCTGCATGAGATGTTTATTTAAGCACAGATGGCCCAGCTTCTAGAATCTATGGAGGTTCTTCGTGGTTTATTGACATATCTGTAATATAATCTAGACACAAAAATGCAGCAACCAGACTATCTCTCGACAAAGATGTAAAATGGGGCATTTTGAAAACCTTGTTTGTGTGTATGTGGCAGTTTTAAATCCATCAGTGGAAGTAACTTTTAACCCTTTGAAGACTTTAATGACCTTCAAATCGACAGCTATGCAATCTCATTCCACATTCCACCTGACTGATAGGAATGCTAGATAATCTTAACAGCAGAAAAGGCTAATTTTCTATTGTCAATCATAACAAAGTTAGATCTCCACAACTCATGTGAAATTTACTTAAATCGTCACTGCTAAGAAATTGAAAACTGCTGGCTGGATACTGGTTATGTCCTCTATTTCTGAACGCAGAAAAATGACTATTATTTCTCCATTCAGATCCCACTGCAATACAATTTTCTTTATTTTTAGTAAGAAGAGGAAGGGAGGGAAAGAGGGATTTAGCCTTCATTATCTATTTCCAGTCTACTGGGGGACTGGTCTAGTCTAACAATTTGGCCACTGTTTTAGGTTAGGTCTGTCACGGTATCATAGTAGCTTCCAAAGAGACTGATTAGAAACTTCCTTTAAAAACATGTCTATTTGGGGGAAAGCATGATTCTAAAAAGCTATAGGAGAAGACATCAAAGACAAAACAGTATTTCTACTTTAAAGAAGCTGATGACATACGTAGTTGGGAATATTCAACATGTACTCCAAAAAGAAAATGAAGCAACTTGTAAAGCAATGTGTTAATTAGCAACATCTTACTAACTTGTAGTTAGTACAACAGTGGGTTAAGTTACTGGATCCACTTGATGGCCATGTGCCTAATATCAAAAGGATGAAAGAGATGTGCTCTGTTTGTCTATTAGAGGGTGAGTGACAAGTGTAGGCTCGGCACCCTCACTCTGAAGCAGGCTTTTATCCTGGGCAGGAAATACAAATGTCGTGTCATGTCCGTCCCCCACCCCCACCCCCCCCCACCCCCCATTCAAGCCCTATTCTGGACCCTAGGCCACCCTATGGGCGCTCCAGTTCCTTGCCGTGTCTCAAGCTCTTGTCTAAACTCTAAGCCTAAGATTCTTAGTCCTTCTGGGCCACATCCTGTGTTGGATCCTTCACCTCTGAGCTCTGCTGCCAAAAACCTTCCATTTTTTGATCGGGTTGTTTTGTTTTTTGTTGTTGAGTTGTATGAGTTCTTTATATATTTTGGAAATTAACCCCCTGTTGGATATATGATTTGCAAATATTTTCTCCTAGTTGGTGGGTTGTTTTTTCATTTTGTTCATGAATGGCCAACAGGCATATGACAAGATGTTCAACATCACTAATTATCAGGGAAATGCAAATCAAAACTACAATGCGATTTCACCTTACATCCATCAGAATGGCTATAATTAACAAGACAAGAAATAACAAATATTGGAGAGGATGTGGAGAAAAGGGAACCCTCATACATAACTGGTGCAAATGCAAACTGGTGCAGCCACTATGGAAAACAGTATGGAGATTTCTTATAAAATTAAAAATAGAAATACCATATGATCCATATATCCCACTACTGAGTGTTCATCCAAAAACATGAAAGCAACAATTCAAAGAGATTTATGCATCCCTATGTTCATCACAGCAATATTCACAACAGCCAAGACATGGAAGCAACCCAAGTGCCCATCAACGGATGAATGGATAAAGAAGACATGGTATATAGATACAGTGGAATACTACTCAGCCATAAAAAAAGACAAAATCATGCCATTTGTGACAAAATAGATGGACCTTGAGGGTATTATACCAGGCAAAATAAGCCAGACAGAGAAAGATAAACACCGTATGATTTCACTCATATGTGGAAGATAAACACGTGGATACGGAGAACAGATTACTGGTTACCAGAGGGGAAGGGAGTAGGCGGAGAGTGAAAGGAGTAAAGGGACACATATGTATGGTCACAGATAAAAACTAGACTATTGGTGGTGAACACAAAGCAATCTATACAGAAACTGATATATGATATTGTGTACCTGAAATTTATACAATGTTATATGCCAATATGACCTCAATAAAATAATTTAAAAAATAAATTAAAAAACAAACAAACAAAAATCCTTCCAGACTCCTGGCCTATATGACTTACAGTACCTATAATACTTCTTTTTCCTTTGGCAAAATCTGGTTCCTAATTCTTCCTGGAAGGCTTTATCTCGTCACCACTCAATTCACAAAATAACACCTGCCCTTAAGAAAAGGAAGACAGGCCCATCGGAGGTAAGCCAATTTCAGAGCAGCAAAGGAGAGCACATAATCACTGGGAAGGCAATCAGGAGTTGTGAGGCAGTAGAGAGACAGAGAGCTCCTTGGCATCACAAGGGCTTGACTATGGAGGAGGAACTTCAGCTGGGCAAGATTTAGACAGAAGGGGAGATGACCCTTTAAGCTAAGGGGCGGCACAGGCAAAGGTGAGAGGAAATGCCATGGTAGGAGGGGTGTCGGGACCAGCAAGGACACAAGTCTGGCCAGGTGGGGGTTGCTGTTTGTGGTGATAAGATAGTAATGGGAAATAAAATTCAATATGAAACTCGGGTGAGAAAATAGTAATAAATCTTGCGGATTTCTGAGCTATGGCTGGTTTCTTGAAAGCAGTGTTTTTGAGAGGGTTAGCCTGGCAGCCGTGCACAGATGCAGTTGGTGAGGGGACAGACACGAGACCCAGACCACAGCCAGGAGACTGAACTTGTGCTCTAGACGGCAGGGGAAGAGTGTGTAAGTGGGAGAGCAGTGGTGGGGGTGGCAGAGAGGGAGAACAGTCATTCACGGCTCAGCTGGGGGGAAGTCAAGTGCCTACAGCTGGTGGGGTGGGCTCGCGAAAAACTGGGGTGTGTGCCTCACTCAAAGGGCCAGTCACTCCCAGCTCCCGCAGTGGAATGTGTCTCAGTGACGTCGATCTTCCTAGTTTTCAAGAGAAGCTGGAAATTCACAATTGCTAGTTTTATTTTTACGTGACATCTCCCAAATTTAAAAATCTGGCAGCTAATTCAAAAGGAGGTTAAATACTATGCTGGACAAACAGAGCTGGTCTGCAGGCTTGGGGTCTCCAGCTTAGACTGCCTCTAGTCTCACCTCCCACCCCAGGTGGTAGACCCTGAGCAAGGACCAGGGCTTGATGTTTTTGCACCTCCTCTGAAATGCTGGTACAATGGCGGAAGTTAGCAGACACTCACCAATGCTGGGGTACCACAGTGGGGTATAGGCAGGGTGTTCGGGTGGCAGCAGCCTCCCTCCAAGGAGGAGTATTTTATCTCTGCCATTCTTAGGAATGGTGATAAGAGAAAACAGTTTTAGTGGTTTTATTACTGTTTATAAATGCTCTACAGACAATGCACCCTTTGTTGCCTGTATCCCCCACCCCCCCACCATGGTATGCCAGTGCTAAATAATACCTGATTGTCCAGTCAGGACAGATGCCAGATAACCTTTGTTCTTTTCCAATTTGATCAATCCAAATATCAGGCTTACTTAGACTAGCTCTTCTCATACTTGTCTAGGAGCTTCTCTGACTACCTCATTCACAGGGATCTTTCTTATCCCTGAATTCCTTTAGCACAATACAGACCACATCCTACATTGTACTGTTCTCTAGTTATGTCATGTCTGTCTAGTCTTCTCAACAAGACCAAAAGCTTGTTGAGAACAACAATTGGACTTCTGAATTTTTATCTTACTTGAAGTTTCATGTTGCACTCAGCACAATACTGAAGACATACTTAACACCACGAGTTGAATGACAGGCCAAGATTTAAACCTAGATTAGAGAAATCCATGACACCTATTTTTACAGTATGTTTTTATACGGTTGCTGTTAGACCAGTCCAGGGCTTCCATGGCGTCCATGGCTTGGCAAGGAGCGATCAATAAGACGGCCACAAGTACTGTCTGCACAGAGCTTATGGTCTACTCTAGATTAATTCAGAACCTTCTCTGGCTAAAAGACAAGTTGGTCTGTGCTGAGGGTTTCTAGTAGTTATTTCTCCACGTGATACCTGACTTTAGCTTACAAAATATTCATCAGTCCTTTGCTGAAAAAACCTCTATTAAAGAATTCAAACACTATGGAGCTAAAGATTAAAGACTATGTGTTATAAAAAACACTATCCTAGAATTCAAGACCTCAATTTCTTTCATGTCTTCTATTTGCATTCCCATCAAAATAATTCCAGCTGGAGGGGCATCAGTCTGACCAGCCCATGCCCAGTCCTTCCTGGGGAATATGTAGACGGGCCTGGCACTAACACACTGGGCCTTACCATCAGTTTGTCTCTGTGAACTCCAGCAAGTGGACAAACGTGATGGATGACAAGTAATCTCTAGAAGCACAAAAGGCACTTTAAAGAGGTATATTTTATTTTACCCAACAGTGCAGGCAGATAATAAATAAATTTTTTTGGCCAAATTTAAAGTAATTGCTTTCTAGCTTCATTTTCATCTTTCAGTCATACAGAATTTAAGAGAGAATTTAAAAGAAAACAACTCCACTCCAGGCTAATGGGAACACTCAAAGGAAGGTACAATTTTTTTTGGAAGCAAGGAAGAGAGAAAAAGTGCCATGCTTTTCCTTTCAGTACTGCAAACTGAGAATTACATTTTGGCAAAAATGACCCTGTATTAGGGCTGTAGAAAATAAACTTTTCCTTAACCCCACCAGGTAACTTCCACACATTCCCGTGGGTGTTCTATCAGAGTGGACATGTTTCAGTTGCAGCACTAAAGGCATGACTTTCAGGTTTTATTTTCTCTAGGGAACAACAGTCTCAAAATGGTGTGGTAATCACTGCCCATAACTAGTAATGAGTTTACTTCATAATTTACATAATATAATGTTACTTTTAAAAAGTTTTATACATTTACTGTATTTTTAATGAGACTGAAGAATAATAAAGCACCATAGTTGGTCACATCCGGAACAACGTTTTGGGGAAGGAAATTGTATTGCTAAATGAGCAACAACAAAAAGGCATCATCTGCAGAGGTGGTCTGTAGTTCTGAGTGTGGGGTTTAGGAACATCCCATATACAGAACAGTGGGCAAAGGGCAACACGACCGGCCTTTGCTTCCCATTCCAGTGCCTGCAGAACACTGGCCTGCACACTCAACTTCTTCCTTCTCATGGGTTTGACCCTACACTCCTTCCAAAACATAAGAAGGTTTTGATCTTTAAACTAAGAACACATGGCCTGGATAGAAAAGATTACTTTTAAAACCATCACTTTGGGGCTGGCCCGGTGGCATAGTAGTTAAGTTGGAGCGCTCTGCTTCGGCAGCCCAGGGTTCTCAGGTTCTGATCCCGGGTACGGACCTACACACCGCTCATCAAGCCATGCTGTGGTGGCATCCCACATACAACACAGACGAAGACTGGCACAGATGTTAGCTCAGGAACAATCTTCCTCACCAATAAATAAATAAATAAATAAATAAATAAATAAATAAATAAAGTCTTAGTTGCATATTTTATCTCTATTAAAAAAATAAATAAATAAAACCATCACTTGATCATGTTCTGGTTCTGTTTTTCACATTTAATTCCCAAGGAAATTTGTTGATTACAATCAACAACATTTAAAATCCTCCTAAGACCCAGGAGAATTGTTAAGTTTAAACAGAAGTAACAGAATGCATTCATGCACCCAACACTTAAAGACCACAACTGCTACAAAATATAACTAACGAACCAAAGCGGGCTGTTGTCAGTCAAACCCTGATATGCTAATTCAATTTGTGTAGCTTACTGGTCATCCTGAAGCAATTTAGCACCTTCACCAATAAGAGAAAACCTCCAGTGACCTCCCACCCACAGGTACACAAATACAACAGAGAACCAGAGAGGTCTGTAGAAGCCCTACCTCCATAAAGATGCAAATTAAGATTTAAACAGTGTAACAATTGGCGAGAGCTAATCCTTTTACAGAGGTGTAAATGGCTATTGAGAACTGAATTCCGGCTGCTAGCTTTTGTTAAGTAGCATTACAGACAAGTTTCACCCAAGAGCAATGCCACCAATTCTGAAGACTATTGATAAAATAGTTTCATAAAGCCAGTGCAATTTGTTTACTCTGATATCAAGTTTCCTGACCATAAATCCAAACATGTAAATATAAACCACATCGAGAATTAGTGCCCTGGGAAAATAAACTGGGAGGAACTATCTCAAGCCTGACACCCGATGGCTGGAACAGCTGTATGTGCGGCCACAGTGAAGTCTGTATACGGGGTTTTGTTTGCCACACAAAACAGTTGTAGAAAGGACAAACACATACATAGTTAAAGAGTATTTTTCTTTTAACGGGCTGTCTTACAAAACCTATGTTTTGGTGGCTCCCTTGGTCCCCATTGTGCAGCCCCCTGGGTGGTCCCTTCCAGGGGGCCACTTGAAGGGAACACAATGCCAAAAATGAGGGAAGGAGGGGACAGCAACACAAAGGCCAACAGAGCTGGGCGGTCTGCAGCGGCAGGCTGCAGACTAGGGGTCAGCAAACAAGGCTCTCTGTTTAGCCCTGGAAACAAGGGCTCCTTCTCTATACCTGGAAACAGCGTGATTAAGCTGACAGCTTGAATTATGGGCTGCATTTTGTAGGGTACGGTCCGTCTGCGTTAAGGTCCTCTTTATTGTAGCAGAGGCCTCACAAGCAAAACCCTTGCCTTTTCCCCCTCTTTGGCTTCAAAACATCATTCTGTTCCATTTTAATTTTCAGAACTACTCCTTCTCCCATATCACCTTTCCTTTTTTTTTTTTTTAAGTTGCTTACTGAGGTGCTGGGAGGCCTGAGAGAATTTATAATAGGGTGTTTCCCTCTACCCTTAAACAGAGATAACCAGCCTGAACCCATAATGAGATTTTAGCAGCCGAGTCATTAGCGATGGCTGCATAAAGGATGATTCCTTTATGAAATGGATGTGTTCTTTTTTTTTTTTATTATTTATTTTTTACCCCAAAGCCCCAGTAGATAGTTGCATGTCATAGATGCACATCCCTCTAGTTGCTGTACGTGGGACACGGCCTCAGCATGGCCAGAGAAGCGGTGCGTCGGTGTGCAACCGGGATCCGAACCCAGGCCACCAGCAGCGGAGCGTGAGCACTTAACCGCCAAGCCACGGGGCCGGCCCTGAAATGGATGTGTTCTTAATTTGCTCTTTGATAGGTCTGTGGATCCCAAACAACACCTGAGTTGATAAAAATCCTCTTTGCTGGGAAGGTGAACACTGGAAACATTTACTCTTGCTCCCTGGATTTCCTTTAAATCAGCACAGATGTGTCGCCAGTGGGGTGTTGTCATTAGGGTGCTGGCTGCACCCTCCAATCTGAGGTGCACACAACGGATTTATGGAGCCAGTCACCTAAAGTGACCTAGCTTTAAATATCTGCTGCAAAAAAGAACATGGAGGGTAAATGTCTTATCGTACAACTTTATGCCTTTGATGGTGCTCAGGGCAAGCTACCCCAGGAAGCACCACTCTGGTATGCGGATTATTTCGAGCTGAAGACAATAAGGACTCAGAGAACTCAGGAAGAATATTTGAGTTTCCCCTCCCAAACTGCCTAAAGAATTTAAAACAAAAGATCTGTTTCAGGAAGGAGTTATTATCATGACTGCTATAAAGATAATGTAGGATAGAGGTTACAATAGAAAAGGCACCAACAAGCCCATCTTATCGGAAGCTCTGTCTCTCTGGCCACATGCTCTAGATAGCCCTGCGAGGAGTTACCAGACAATCATTTACAAGGGAAGTCTCCATTTGTAAAGGTATCTCCCTCTCTGTATTGGGAAGAGAGGGGATGACCTCATTTCTAGAGACTTATCAATGTAGAAGGTGAGGCCTTAAAACTGCATAATAAACCTTACTCTTGTTTATAGTGCTTTAGTGATAATCTCCTGTAACTAACACCCCCGCCCCCAACATCCTCCTTGTCTTTGGTTGGACATGGTATTTAAGACGAGAATCTCTGCTACTGTGTTGATAAACGCAGTGTCCCTGCTTTCTCCCATGTATACATGTTATTAAACTTGGTATTATTTTCTCCTGCTAACCTGTCTTGTTATTTGGCCAGCCATAAGAACCTTAAGGAAAAGGACAGAGGGAGATTCCCCCTCTTCCCCCGACACCTTTCAGAAATGTAATACAATCAGGCCTTGTATTTTGACTAAATTTAAAGAATACTATGAACATAATAAATTTTTTTATTAGACATTATCATAATTGGTTCTATAATTAAACTCTAGAGGGCGCTTTTTGTAAAAGGGCATCTGATATTTTCAGGGTAGAATCATCTTTGCTGGAGCTTAAGGACTAACAGAGGATCATAAAACAAAACACCAGACTTTTGCTGTCACACGGCTCTCCGTCTGTCTCCACATGTGTGTATGTGCCGGTGCGGGTGTACGTGCCTCTGTAAGAGAAGAGACAAGGAGGACCAGACTGGGCTGGCAAAGATTATGCTACGTGAGGGGATCCAGGGAGAAGGCAAATCAGAAGGCATGATGGGATGGTGGATGGGCTTACTGAGGGCTCAGGCAACGTTCAGACTCTGAAATAAGTTAGTATGTCACTTCTCTGGGATAAGTGAGTCTCCTTAGAAGCCAATTAACTCTGATGAATGGGAATGGGGTCTAGGGCAGTCACCCTCCACTGAGGGAGAGCTCAGACCTGTAGGGCAGGTCCCTCCCTGGGTTCTGACTCAGTGTTCCGGGCCCACCTCCATGATGACAATGAGATGGGAGTGGCAGCACCCTGGGAGGGCACCAGCAGGAAGGAGACTGAACACTTGGCTATTAATGATTGCCTCCTGCTATGTGAGTATGGTAGAAATCAAAGACAGAATTACTGACAAAATTGTGCTGGTTTTCTGCTGGCTCCTTCAGAGGGCCAATACTGTATTAAAATGAAGAAGCTGAATCAATTTATTATTCAAATGCTCATTCACCTAAGAAGCTGCTAAAAGGAAGCCAAAAGAAACAAGAAAGTGAATGATAACAAACCATCATTATGAATGAATAAAGGGGATTAACCGGGAGGAAAGGCAGGCGGGATGCAAGCTAGGAAATAATGCCCTCCTGGGTAGACCCTGGGAGCCAGGTGAAAAGGCTTCTCGTCAGTGTGAAAGTTCAGGGGATGTAAGACAAGCACATCCCCAATTCCAGGTAAGTACACCTTTCAAAACAGCAGAAACCAGTTTCAGCTGTGCCCATGATTACAGATGTAATAATGCTCCAAAACAACCATGTCCAGCATACATCCATGTAATATATAACATCTGATCAGCAAGCACCATCAATCCCAGACCCAGCACTGGAAATTCTTTTAGGGATTCAATTATCCTAGAAAGTAGTGCTTTTCAATGTTTAAGGTGGCAGAACACCTGGAATTCTTAGAACTTTCTGTAAAATATCATGAAGTACTGATATACGTCATTTCATCACACAAATTAGGAACATTTTTACTAGCGGACAATGAATATACAATATAAAAATCAAACCACTAACACAAATACCCATGATGAAAAACCAATCTATCAAACCTAACAGGATCAGCTGATTTCACATTTTTCATTATTATTCATTTGGTACTCTCATTCATTTTCTCTTCCAGTAGGCAAGCTATAGCAGGTAACCAAAGTTTTATTAAAATAATTTTGAGGAAGTTCTCAAAATTACAAAGATTTATTTTCCTAAAAATTGGAAAAGACCACTTGACTCAATAGCAGGAGAATTCTACTGGAATATATCTGAGAATCACTGCACTAAAGAAAACGAATCTAGCATTGTTTTAAGCAGCAGATTCAAACACACTTCCAGTCCACAAAAATGACAAGCAAATTAAAATGAATTTACGCTGACAAAGGAAAATAGAAAAAAGTTAGACAACTAGTTGAAGGCCATTAAACACAAGGTGTTCAGAAGTGCTCCTCACATCTCTCTTGTAGGTTAAAGTAATACTGTAAGTCTCCTAACTGGGACTCAAAACAGTGAGATTCAGTACAAAAGCACAAGAAAACATATCAAGGTCTCACTTATTGCTTTTTGAGTTTTTCTTATCTGCTTGGCCTATCTGCACAGATTCCCTCACAGAAGCCATCACTGAATGGAAGCTTTCCCACTCAGTTATCAAGCTCAAATGTTCCTTATCAAATCCCACCTTAAAATAAGTTTCGTTTTTCTAGAAGCCTATCACCAATAGCTCAACAACTGCTCTTCAAAAGGTGAGAAATACAAGTTTAAGAGAATAAAAGGGAAGATGAGCCATAAGGAACTGATCAAGTCTAAGATCAAGGTGCTGGCTGGCTTGGTTCCTGGTGAGGGCCCACTTCCTAGCTTGCAGACGGCTGCCTTCTTGTTGTGTCCTCACAGGGCAGAGAGAGGAGGAGAGCTCTCTCAGGTCTCTTCTCATAAGGGCACTAATCCCATCACGAGGGCCTGACCCTCATAACCTCATCTAACCTTAATTACCCACTAAGGGCCCATCTCCAAATACCATCACATTGGGGGTTCAGGCTTCAACATATGAATTCTGCAGGGACACAACTCAGTCCATAAGAACACCGCTGCCACCATCTTGTTCCTGGCCTAAGGATGAGGTCAGCACTGAGGATGACAGAGCAGGGAAACGGAAAGGACCTGGGTCTTTGATGACAAAAGTGAAGGGCAGTATCAACCAATCCCAGGGCCTGCTTTACTCCCGGACTTCCAGAAATAAACAAAAATGTGTTTATTGTTTAAGGCAGTTCGAGACAGTGTTCCCGTTATTTGTAGCCTGGTATATCAAGATAATTAATAGGTAAATGTTCAACAAGGCCAGAAAGCCAAGTTTGAAAAAAGAACTCTGATGGATGGCTTTTCCATAATTCAAATTTACATTTCATTGAAAAGAATTTAAGGGAGGTATCTTAAAATGACGATCCTACCCCTGTCACTCTGCTCCCCTACCATGTCTCCTTTTTATAAATACCAGTAACAGCAGAATCTTTGCTCTTGGTGTGGCTGGGCCAGCACAAAGCAGGATCGAGGGGCTGTTCATGTGCTGGGTGTGGAGGGATAAGAAAAAGACCCCTGTAGCCCCTGAATGTGTTCCCCTGGCCTGCAGTGGTGCTATACTCTGCCACATGAGCCACTCCTTCAGCTGGAGTGACCAACAGTTCCCTAGACATGGGCCATGCTGGTCTGTCTTCAGGCCTGTGCTCCAGCCATTCCTCTCTTAAAATCTGGAATGGCTAATCTCCTTTCATCAGCCAAACCAATCACCATGGCTATTCTGGTTTTCTATTGCTTGTAATAGCTAACCTGAATTTAGTGGTGTAAAACAACAATCGACAACTTTTTGTTATGCTCATGGCTTCTGCGGGTCAGGAATTTGGACAGGGCACAGGGCAGGTGGCTTGTCTCTGCTCTGCAATGTCAGGGACCTCAGTCTGAATATCATGGGGTGATGTGGAACACAGGTGACTGGAATTATCTGGAGGCTTCTACACTCACATCTGGAGCCTGGGCTGGACTAAATTCAGGCTCAGCTGGGCCTGCTGACTGCAACACTGACACACGGCCTCTCCCTGAGGCTTGTTTGCTGTTAGCCCCACTTTCTTGGAAACCTGGCCATATTCCAGTCTCTCCTACCTTATTTGAATCTTAAACAACCAAGACTTGACCCCTAGAGTCTCCTCTCCAACTTTTGAAACCATAGGTAAACTTGTTCCACTCAGAATAAACTACTTTTAGATCTCAAATTTGTATTGAAAGAGGTCTCATTTTTCTGCAGCCCTCGTGGAATTTGGGCTGCTGGTTCCCTCCCTAGCAGAGATGCAGGCCTGCTATATTCTCTCATCAGCCTCCCTAGTCTCTCTTTCCCCCTGCCCTCCCTTTCTCCCTCTCCCCAATCGCCTCCTCCCTCCTCTCCCTCTACATCTCTTATTTGGCTCCCGGAGTGCTGGGATAGGGCCTCTTAACACTCCATTGAGACATCTCCCCAAAAATGTTGTAACTCACTTAAACATCAAATGATAAGAGGGATTCTAGGAAAACAGTGGCAGCACAGCCTTTATTTTTAAAAATCTCCCTGAATTCCCTTATATAAATATAAAAAAAAAGATAGAACAACTAGGAGAGCAAACCAAAAATTCATGCATAATATCTATGACAAAATTATGTGACAAAATATGAGTGAGTGGAACAAACTACTGATAGCAACTAAACCCCCATTATATCTGCAATTGTACAGAAGGAAGTGGAGGGACAGCAAAAGTATGAATGACGTTCCTGAGAATGCAAGAACCTCCACATCGTCAAGTGGTACTCACTGGCAGGCTGAGGTGAGAAGGGCAGCCCATCTGGAAGGGGGCTGCAGGTCCATTTCAAGGGTTAGAACAGAGGGACTGCGGTAGGTGCAGGAGCAATCCGGGCCCTACCACTCCAGAACCTTACCAGTCTAAGTGCCCTTTCAGTAGAGCTCTGCACTGAGGAGAAGCTGCTGGGAGTGAACTCTAAATTGAACTTAACTGGGACAATAACGGCAGAGGAAGAATCTTCCCATTTCAAGTGGAGGAGGGGAAAAGAGCCAAGGGATCTAAGAAAGTAAGAGGCCACATACAAACATTCTGGGAGAACAACAGAAGAGGGAGCTCTGGAGCCATAAAACTAGGAAAGCCAGCCTGGCCCACCTGCCCCTCCTGAGTGCAGGAGAACTCCTCTCACCAGACATAGGCCCAGAAAAGATTCCAGGTCTCTTTATCAGTAAAGCGCAGGTAACGACACCTCCACTGCATAGGGCTGAGGCAGCAGATGAGATAATGTATGTAAAGCAGCTGGCACAGCATCGGGTACACAGTAAGCACTCAAAGATGATCGAAATTATTACCATTATTATAAACATTAGCATATCAAGTTTATATAACAACCTTAAGCCTAACTCTAACAAAAGATTAAAGATTTCAGTCAGGCCACAGTGAAGTGTGGTAAAACACCACTGTCCCACTCCAGAGGACATTTCCCAAGTTGTCCACCCCGGACTCAGCACCCTCCTCCGCAGAACAGTACTACCCAGTACATAATTGCTCAATTCTGCCTCTCGCCTTCCCTTTCCCCAGCTGCAAGCTGACCCTTTTCCAGCTGCTCACACATCCTTGCTTCAGAGAGCCTCTTACAGCTCCCTGGTCTACGATTTTCCTTTATGATCAATTTTCCGCCCTGATTATCTTGTTTCTGGAAGGTATCTCAGGTTTTAGGAAAACTTCTGATCACACCCAATTGGATGATGATTTCCTGGTTGAACTCGCAGACTTCTGGAGCCTCGCTGGTGACCTCATGTACTGATGCTAAGCACAAGCTCTACTTACAGGGCATCATACCCAACACTTCTCAGTGAAAAGGGCTAAATAAAACAAACTGTCCATTTTGTCAGGATTCTGATTCATTGATGCTAGAAATTAAATTTATCAAATTGCTAAGAGTCAGAGTAGGAGAGACAGAAGCCAAGTTCATTTCTGACTTAAAAAAAAAAAGAGGTTGGCCATTCCCTTTATATGTCATGTATGTCCCTGCATCTTGACTTCCAGAACCACACTATCAGATTACCATTAACTATCAAATGCCAACATGTGCCAGCCACTGTACCAGGTGCTTTAGCTGAAAAAATCAATCTGATGAAGATAGTAAACTAGAACTTTGAAGTCAAATTTAATTAGTCAAAAGATGATACTGGTCAAAAGGAGATCCAAGACTATAATCACAAAAGGTCATGGCTCTGCCAGTCTTCCTGTGGTCTAGAGCAGGGAAAGAGAAAGAGAACATTCCAAACAAATCAGTAAGTTCCTGATTTGTTTCTTGTGATCCTCTCTAGTTAAAGAAAGGGAATTAGGGACAGGGCTAGCCTGACAGGAGAAATAAAAGGGAACAGGTTCATATTCTGGATAATTTTTCATAAATGTGTACAAAACATAATATTCTGAAATCACATATTCTCCATGTCAGCAGACGGTTATGAGTTTGGAAGGCTTTCTAGTAACCACACATAATAAAATAAGAAAGTACTGTGTATAATCTAAAAGGACAAATTGTTAAAAGACTTGGGAGGGCTCATCACAAGGAAAGAAAGATGAAATGGAAGGGGAGAAAACTGTTCCACCAATAGATTTAAAAGGTAAAAGACAAACTAAATTAGAAATGACTTTGTCAAAGCTATGCATTTCATAACTAAAACTGAAAGTGGCCAAACAATATCTGGTTTCCCCGGCCTTCAGAAAGGAAGCAGCAGCCAAGTGGAAGCGACTATGAGGGAGAAGGGAAGAAGAGACACCAGGTAGGCTTCAGGGTGCTGATACTATTTCTTGACTGGGTGGGGGTTACCAGCTGTGTTCACTCTGTGATAATTAATGGAGCAGTACACTCATGATTTGTTCACTAGTATGTAGGCTATACTTCAATAATAAAATTCATTTTAAAAAGAGCACATGACAAGGACTTCTGCTTCTTGTAAAGGCATCCTAGGTAATGCAGGCCAATCCTTGCACTAAGAACAAAAAAAAGTATAAAAAATATCTCTTTGATAGCTTAGAGAGATAAGGCAGTGATGAATTACAGGATCAAAACCTAGAAAAAAAGGAAATTCAGAGAGATAAGCCTAACATCTGGGGCAATTTTTCTTTGAAGGGCATGTGCCAATTCCAGAAAAGGCAGCTGAGAGTCTGAGAAGCTGAGTGGAGCTCCAGGCAATCCCACAGAGTGGGAGAATAAAAACTGAAGTCCAGGTCTACCAACGAAGGGGAACCCTAATAAATCACCCACACTTTGAACTGGAACTTCAAAGGGCTGCTTCCTGTGGATAATGGTGAAACTGAGTCTGGCCCTCAAAGGGACCAAGGCCTGGCTTCACACTGTCTCAATTCTTCAACCTGGATGAAAGGGACCCAGGATCACTTGTGCCCCAGGCGCCTGCCAGAAGCAAATGCAAATCCTCTTTAGAGGAGGAAAACTTCCTTGTCCTCAAATCACTCCCAAAATGCTCCTACACAATATCCATTCAAAAATTGCCAGAGATTTGAGAAAAACAAGACAAGAGTGATTAAAAAGCGAGAGAAAGAAAAGAAAACAGAAGCAGACCCATGGGGAAGAAATGGAGATCCAGTCTCTAAGGTACTTATACTGTCTGGAAAGAAAGTAAAAATATTAATTAACAATAGATTTTGAAAGGTCAGAAACTTATAGATGAAACAAAAATTAGTAAATATATAGGTGATTAGAATCATGTAATTATTAAGCTCGAGCTAACGGAAACATACAGAACCCTACCCAATGAAGAGTGAATATACATGTTTTCAAGCATTATGGGCATTTATAAACATTGGCCATTACTATGGCCAATCAACAAAGACCAAAGCACAGATGTTGTTCAGAACACATTTTCTGCCAACAATGTGATAAAATTGGAAATCTATAATGAAAAGAGAATCCTCTTTTCCCCTAATATGTTTAGAAACAACCAAAAATCATTTTACATAATACCTATGTCAAGAAAAAGATATAATAATTATAAACATTTAGATAATTAAATTAAAATACTTAAAACTGAATGGGAGTGATAGCATTATTTGTCAAAACCAGTGGGGTGCAAGTCAAGCAGTACTTACATGGAAATTTAAAGCCTCAAAAGTATATGTTCTAAAATGGGAAAGATTGAAAATTAGGCATTCAACTCAGTTAGAAAAAACCACCTGGTAAAACCAAGCAAAGTAAAAAGGGAATAATAAAGATAATAACAGAAACAAACGAGATTTTTAAAAAGCAACAGATGGGATGAAATCTGATTATTTGGAGAAATTAATAAAATAGACAAATCTCATGCAGGATTGATTGATGAAAAAAGTTGGGCAGACATAAAATTATGAATGAAAAAGAAACATAATTATTGACACGGTAAAAATTCTAAAATATAGGGTCCAGCCCCGTGCCCTAGTGGTTAAGTTTGGCATGCTCTGCTTTGGCGGCCCAGGTTCAGTTCCCGGGCGTGGACCTACACCACTTGTCGGCAGCCATGCTGTGGTGGTAACCCACACCCAAAATACAGGAAGACTGGCAACAGATGTTAGCTCAGGGATGATCTTCCTCAGAAAAAAAAAAAAAAAGAAAAAAAGAAAAAAAAATGTAAAATATAAAAGCTGCCCACAAATTTGAAAACTTAAAAAAGTATTAAGAAACTAGAAAATTTTTCTAGTACACTCTACATTTTCAAAATTGACTCAAGATGAATGAAAACATCAATATATGTATAAGAATTTAAGAAACGGAAAAAGTAGACAAAAATTGAGAGAATTTTCATCAGTGCACCTGTCTTGCAAGAAATGTTAAAAGTTCCTCTGGTTTAACCTCTGCAGGTGTTCTCAGTATCCCCGACTCCTGTCTTTGCTCTAGGGCACCCACCTCTTCTGACTGAGGCCAGAAGCCTATGGTGAGAAGGGTGGGAAAGGCTGGGGAACCAGGTTCAGGTCGGTCAATGGAGACTTCTTTTAACATCTCCCGCACAGACACTGAGTGACAGTTAATGCCTACTTTGCTGACCATCTGGTCTGAGGACTGCTGCCCTCTTGGAAGCCTGGTTCTGGACTTTTAAAAATTTAAACCAAAATAAAGATAAGGAAAGTCTTAGATTTTTCAGATCAAAGTAGGTGAGCTAACAGGAGAGGCACAGGCAAGACTGGGGAATGAAGTGCCAGGCAGAACAGGAAGGGGATACACTGACAGCCCCACCTGCTGGCACCAGGTTATCTTTTCAAAAGTGTAATGCACAACCTTACTTTGGGAACAAAAGCGATCATTTGTGGGGCAGCAAGAAAAAGCTCAGGGGGCCACTTGTTGAGGGGCAGAGGTCAGGTCCAGGAAAAACAAGAGACAGTGGTGAAGAAAAAAAGCAAGTGAAGCAGACACCTGAAGGCATCATCACATCTGAAGGAACACTGAATCGATAAACATGCTGCCAGCTCCGCTTAGAGTGACTTGCGGGTAAATGCTACAAGAAACACAGTTTTATGCAAGAATTTCAGATGCAAGAACTTCCTTCCCATATTTAACTTTGAAGAGGGGCTAAATTAAAATCACTAGAGGAGATTCACTTCATGTGATCACATTTTTATGACCCTGAGAAACCAAGGCTTTCACTTATTTAGTGTAAAAGGCAGCATTACGTTTTGCTTTCAGCCATACTCCAGGGGGGAAAGAACAAAGCAACTCTGCGAGTGCTTTGCTCGGGCTTGAAGAAGGGCACACAGCACTTCCTCAGCTTATTTGAGGCTGGAAGGCACAAAAATCAATACGGACAGAGCCAAAGGTCAAATTGCCACCGCTTAGTTTTCTTTTCTTTTCCTAATTAAATAATCTCATTTGCTTCTGGAGCTTCCTTATTCAACCTAATGAAATATTATCTCTGATATTCCAGTTTTTTAGGCAGTAGAGAGTTACTGGGAACCAGCCCAGGGTATCAGTTAAGAATACAGACTCTGGACCCAGACGGCCGAGCTCAAAGTACACTGAGCCACTTTGTGACTTTGAACATAACTTCTCTGTGTCTCAGTTTTCTCCTTTGTAAAAGGGTAATGATGATAGGAATAAATGGATTATTATAAACAAAGCTCTTCACAACAGTGCCTGGCACAGAGTGGGTGCTATTGAAGGGTATATCACCATTATGATTGTGATTTGCATGGTAGAGCACAGAAATTAAGAGCATGAATTCTGGCATCCGGCGGTCAGTTCGAATGCTAGCTGCACCTCTAAGGTTATTTAATCCTTCTAAACCTCACTTGAAATACTCCACTTGGCATCTGCAGCACAACTTCTTCTCGGTTCTCTTGATTCTTCCCTGCAGCTTCGCCTCAAACTCCTTTGCTGTTTCCTGCTCATTTTCCTGACCTTGAATGTGGAGCCAGGCCTTGGGCTGCTTTCCTATTCACACTCATTGCCTAATGTTCTTCTCAGGGTCCACGGCTTTAAAGTGCATTTATACTCTGATGATTCAGTAAAGTTGCAGGATACAGAATCAACATACAAAAATCAGCTGCATTTCTATATAACAATCCAAAGAAAACAATCCCACTTACAATAGTATCAAAAAGAATAAAATACTTAGGAATAAATTTAACCAAGGAGGCAAAAGACTTGTACATTAAAAACTACAAAACATAGCTGAAAGAAATTAAAGAAGACACAGACAAATGGAAAGATATCTCATATTCATGGATTGGAAGATTTAATATTGTTAAAATGTTCACACTATCCAAAGTGAGCTACACATTCAATGCAATCCCTATCAAAATTCCAATGGCATTTTTCACAGAAATAGAAAAACCAATCCTAAAATTCATATGGAACCACAAAGGACTCTGAATAGCCAAAATAACATGGAGAAAATGAACAAAGCTGGAGGAGTCACACCTACTGATTGCAAAACATATTACAAAGCTACAATAATCAAAACAGTATGGTACTGGCATAAACACAGACACACAGACAAATGGAACAGAATAGAAACCCAGAAATAAATCCACATATATATAGTCAACTGATCTTTGACAAGGGCATCAAGGAGGCACAATGGGGAAAAGATAGTCTCTTCAACAAATGGTGCTGTTATTCACGTGCAAAAGAATAAAACTGGACCCTTATCTTACACTATACACAAAAATCAACTCAAAATAGACTTAAAAATCAACTTAAACGTAAGACCTGAAACTGTAAAACTCCTAGAAGAAAACATAGGGGAAAAGCTGCCTGACATTGGTCTTAGCAATGATTTCTTAAATATGACATCAAAAGCACAGGCAACAAAAGCAAAAATAGATAAGTGGGCCTACATCAAACTAGAAAATTTCTACACAGCAAAGGAAACAATCAACAGAGTGAAAAGGCAACCTACAGAATGGAAAAAATATCTGCAAACCATATATCTGGTAAGAGGTTCACATCCAAAATACAAAAGGAACTCTAACAACTCAATTGCAAAAAACCAAATAACCTGATTAAAAAATGGAGAAAGGGGGCCAGCCCGGTGGCGCAAGCGGTTAAGTGCGCGCGCTCCGCTGCGGTGGCCCGGGGTTCGCTGGTTCGGATCCCGGGCGCGCACCGACGCACTGCTTGGCAGGCCATGCTGTGGCGGCGTCCCATATAAAGTGGAGGAAGATGGGCACAGATGTTAGCCCAGGGCCGTCTTCCTCAGCAAAAAAAAAAAAAAAAGAGGAGGATTGGCGGCTGTTAGCACAGGGCTGATACCCTCACAAAAAAAAAAAAAAAAAATGGAGAAAGGATTTGAATAGATATTTCTCAAAAGACGATATATAAATGGCCAACAGGTATATGAAAAGATGCTTAACATTACCTATCATCGGGGAAATGCAAATCAAAACCACAATGAGATATCACTTCATACTTGTTAGGATGGCCATTATTAAAAAAAAAACGAAAGAAAAGAAAATAACAAGTATTGTTGAGGATGTGGAAAAACTGGAACCCTGTGCACTATTAGTGGGAGTGTAAAATGTTGCAGCCGCTATGGAAAACAGCATGGAAGTTCCTCAAAAAATTAAAAATAGAACTACCATATGATCCAGCAATCTCACTCTGGGTATTTATCCAAAAGAACTGAAATCAGGATCTCAGAGACACAGCCTCACTCCCATGTTCACTGCAGCATTATTCACAATAGCCAAGAGGGGGAAACAAACTAAATGTCATCGACAGATGAATGGATAAAGAAAATGTAGTATATAAATGCAACGGAATATTATTTAGCCATAAAAAGAAGGAAATCCTGTCAGATGCTACAACATGCATGAACCTTGAGGACATCATGCTACACGAAATAAGTCAGTCACAGAAGGACAAACACTGGTTGGTTCCACTTATATAAGATATCTGAAGTAGTCAAATTCATAGAAGTAGAAAGTAGAATGGCGGTTGCCAGGGGCTGGGGGAAGAGGGAAATGAGGATTTACTGTTCAATGAGTATGAAGTTTCAGTCATTCAAGATGAAAAAGTTCTAGGGATATGGTATACAACAGTGTGCTTACAGTTAACAATATTGTACTGTACATGTAAAAATGTTAACTTTTCAATAAATGGTGCTGGAACGGGATATCCACATGAACAAAAATGAATCTAGGCACAGATCTTACACCCTTCACAAAAATTAACTCAAAATGGATCACAGACCTAAATGTAAAATATAAAACTATAAAACTCCTAGAAGATAACACAGCAGAAAGCCTAGATGACTTTGGGTATGGTGATAACTTTTTATTTGTTTATTTATTTTTTATTTTTTTGTGAGGAAGATCAATCCTGAGCTAACATCCACGCTAATCCTCCTCTTTTTGCTGAGGAAGACCGGCTCTGAGCTAACATCTATTGCCAATCCTCCTCCTTTTTTTTTTTGTTCCCAAAACCCCAGTAGATAGTTGTACGTTATAGTTGCACATCCTTCTAGTTGCTGTATGTGGGACGCGGCCTCAGCATGGCCAGAGAAGCAGTGCGTCAGTGCACGCCCGGGATCTGAACCCGGGCCGCCAGTAGCAGAGTGTGCGCACTTAACCGCTAAGCCACGGGGCCGGCCCTGGTGATGACTTTTTAGATACAACACTAAAGACATGATCCAGGAACAATATAACTAATAAGCTAGACTTCATTAAAATTAAAAAACTTATGCTCTGCAAAAGATAACATCAAGAGAATGAGAAGACAAGCCACAGACTGGGAGAAAATATTTGCAAAAGACACATCTGATAAAGGACTTATATCCAAAATATACAAAGAGCTCTTTAAAACTCAACAATAAGAAAACGAATAACCCAATTAAAAAACGGGAAAAGATCTGAACAGACACCTCACCAAAGAAGATATACAGATGGTAAATAAGCATATGAAAAGATACTCAACATCATATGTCATTAGGGAACTGCAAATTAAAACAAGAAGATATCATTACATACCTATTAGAATGGCTAAAATCCAAAAAAACTGACAATAACAAATGCTAACAAGGATTATAGAAACAAGAACTCTCATTCATTGCTGATGGGAATGCAAAATGGTACAGCCACTTTGGGAGACAGTTTGGGAGCCTCTTATAAAACTAAACATAGTCTTACCAAACAATCCAGCAATTGCACTCTTCGGTATTTACCCAAATGAACTGAAAACTTACATCCACACAAAAACCTGCACATGGATGTCTACAGCAGCTTTATTCATAATTGCCAACAATGTGGAAGTCACAAAGATGTCCTCCAGTAGGTGAATGGATAAACTGCAGTACATCAAGACAACATAATATTATTCAGCACTAAAAAGAAATGATCTATCAAGCCGCAAAAAGACATGGAGGAACCTCAAAGGCATATTACTAAGTGAAAGAACCCAATCTGAAAAGGCTACATACTATACGATTTCAAGAATATGACATTCTGGAAAAGCCAAAACTATAAACTGTAAAAGGATCAGTAGTTAGCAGGGGGTGGGGGTGGGGGTATGAATAGGTAGAGCACACAGGATTTTTAGGGCAGTGAAAATACTCTTTATGATACTATAATGATGGATACATGTCATTATACATTGTTCAAACTCATAGAATGTACAATACCAAGGGTGAATTGTAATATAAATTGTGGACTTTGGGTGATTATGATGTGTCAATGCAGGTTCATCAGTTGTAACAAATGTACCACTCTGGTGTAGGATATTGATGATGGGGGAGGCTATGTATGTGTAGGGGCAGGCGGTATATAGGAAATCTCTGTACCTAATTCTTAATTTTATTGTGAACCTAAAACTGTTCCAAAAAATAAAGTCTTAAAAAATGTTAAGAGGATAGATCTCATGTTATGTATTATTTTATTTTATTTTATTTATTTATTTTTCCCCCCCTAAGCCCCAGTAGATAGTTGTATGTCATAGTTGCACATCCTTCTAGTTGCTGTACGTGGGACGTGGCCTCAGCATGGCCGGAGAAGCGGCGCGTCAGTGCGCGCCCGGGATCTGAACCTGGGCCGCCAGCAGCGGAGCGCGCGCACTTAACCGCTAAGCCACGGGGCCAGCCCTGTATTTTTTTTTAAACACAAAAAATATATGTATATCCAGAATTTGACACTTCTCACTGCTGCCACCCTGACCCAAGGCACCACCACCTACTCCCTAGATTACTGTAATATTCTCTAAACAGGTCTCCTTGCTCCCACCCTGTCCCCTACAGTTCATTTTCCATTAAGCAGCCAGAGTGGTTCTTCACCTCCCTTGAAGCACAATCCAAAGTTCTTCCGACAGCCTACAAGACCCTTTGTGATGTGGCCCACTGATATTTCTCTCACTCCATCTCCTACCTTCCTCACTCACCTGTTGTGGTCCAGCTGCACTGGCTTCTTTGCTGTTCCTAGAAACACCACGTATGCTGCCACTAGAGGGCCTCTGTACTTGCTGTTCCTGCTGCATGGTATTCTCTTCCTCAAGATATATCCCACTCATCTCCAAGACACTGAAGGAGAGAAATGAAACATAAATTGATAAACAAACAAATATACCAGGGTGAAAATTAAGGTAACAAAGAATAAAGCAGGTTAAATAGACAGAGAAGGCATGGGTACAATTTAATGTGGCTTACTCTCACTCACTTTAGATCTCCTCTCAAATGTCAAATCACCACAGAGACTTTCCCTGAGTATCCTACACTAAATTGCATCTATGCATTCTCTATGCACTTAACCTGCTCGTTCTTTGTCATAATATTTTCACACAGATTGTTTATTGGTTTGTGTTTTCTTCCTCCCCTCCACACGCATGATCATAAATACCATAAGAGCAAGAGTAGTGCCTGGGACAGAGTAGGCACTCAGTAAATATTTAATGTTAAATGAACAAAGTCCTATACTAGCTATCTATAGACTCGTAACAAACTACCCCAAAGCTTTGTAGCTTAAAACAACAACCATTTTGGGGCCGGCCCCGTGGTGTAGTGGTTAAGTGTGCGCTCTCCGCTGCTGGCAGCCTGGGTTTGGATCCCGGGTGGGCACCACGCACCACTTGTCAGGCCATGCTGTGGCGGCATCCCATATAAAGTAGAGGAAGATGGGCATGCATGTTAGCTCAGGGCCAGTCTTCCTCAGCAAAAAGAGGAGGATTGGCATGGATGTTAGCTCAGGGCTGATCTTCCTTACACACACACACACACACAAAAAACAATAATAAAAAAAAAAAACACCACCATTTTATTATATCTAATGACTTTGTGGATCAGAAAATCAGTCAGGGCTTGGCTGAGTGGATTCTTCTGTTTTAGGTATTATTGAGAGAGGTTATTCAGTGATATCAGCTGGTGGATGCACTTGGTAGAGGGTCCAAGAAGGCTTCGCCTACATGTCTGGTACTTTGGAGGGGATAGCTGCAAGGATGGGCACAGCTGGGACCACAGTCTAGAGCACCTACACATAATTTCTTTACCACGGCAGTCTCAGAATAGTCAGACTTCTTACATGGTGGTTCAGGGTTCCAAGAACACATGTTCCAGCAAAAAGAGTGGCAACTGCACGGCCTTTTATAACTCAACTTTGGAAGTCATAGAGGATCAATTCTACCATGCTCTATTTGGTTGAAGCAGTCATAAGCCCATCCATATTCAAGGGAAGGGGAGAGAGATCCCATCTTTTAATAAGAGGAGTGTTGAAGAATTTGCAGCCATATTTCAGATTGCTACAACCCCATACCTCACAGTACAGAGCTTTGGGCCTACTAGGTATTCAGGAAATTTTGGTTGACTCAAAATGGAATTACAAAATGGGATTTTCAACTAAGGTACTATAACTAGAAGAGAGAACAGTTTGGTTCTTTAATACAGGGGTTTATAAAAAATAATTAATTTTAAATGGTCTACATAATTTCAAAACCAAAAAACTAAACATCAAACTCAAAACAGACCATCTATGAGGGGCTCACCAATACACTGGACATAGCTGAGGAAAGAATCAGTGAGCTTGAGGATATGTCAGTACAAATTTCCCAAACTGAAATGCAAAGAGAAGGAAGAATGAAAAAAAAATGGGACAGAACATCCAAGAATTGTAGGATAATTACAAAGGGTGTAACATACAAGTAATGGGAATACCAGAAGGAGGAGAAAGAGAGAAAGGAGCAGAAGGAATATTTGAAGTAATAATGGCTAAGAATTTTCCGAAGTTAACAACATATACCACCAAACTACAGATCCAGGAAGCTCAGAGAACACCAAGTAGGATAATTACCCAAAAAATCTACACCTAGGAATATCACAAAAATCCTTAAAGTGTATGCACCTAACAACAGAGCATTGAAATACACAGGCAAAAAGTGATAGAACTGTAAGGAGAAATAGATAAAGCCACTATTATAGTTGAATATTTAGTCACCTCTGTCGGTGACTAACATATCCAGCAGGTAAAAAGCAGCAAGGATATAGCTAAACTGAATAGCACCATTAAATTGGATCTAATCGACATTTATAAGATACTTCATCCAACAACAGCAAAATACACATGGTCACATGGAACGTTTGCTAAGACAAACCACATTCTGGGCCATAAAACACACCTCAACAAAGTTACAAGAACAGAAGTCATAGAAAGTATGTTCTCAGACCACAACAGAATTAAACTGAGATCAATAACAGAAACATAGCTAGGAAATCTCAAAATATTTGGAGATTAAACAACACACTCCTAAACACATGGGTAAAAGAGGAAGTCTCAGAAGAAATTTAAAAATATTTTGAACTGAACGAAAATGAAAATACAACTTATCAAAATTTGTGGGATGCAGTGAAAGCAGTGCTTCCAGGGAAATTTATAGCACTGAATGCACACATTAGAAAAGAAGAAAGCTCTAAAAGTCAATAATCTAAGCTCCCACCTTAGGAAACTAGAAAAGAGAAGAGCAAATTAAATTCAAAGTGAGCAGAAGAAAAGAAGTAATAAAATTTAGAACAGAAACCAATGAAATTGAAAATAGGCAAACAATAAAGAAAATCAAAAGACAAAAAGCTGGTTCTTTGGGGAAAAACCCAACAAAATGGATAAACCTCTAGCCAGGTTTATTAGTCTGCTCAGGTTGCCATAACAAAATATCACAAATTGGGTGATTTAGACAACAAAAATTTATTTTTTGCAATTCTAGAGGCAGGGAAGTCCAAGATCAAGGTGTCAGCTGATTTGGTTCCTAGTGAGACTTGCAGATGGCCACCTCTCACTGTGTCCTCACATGGCAGAGAAAGAAAGCTCTGGTGTCTCTTCCTCTTCTTTTAAGAGACCAGCCCCATTGGATAACGGCTTCACCCTTATGATCTCATTTAATCTTTATCATCTCCTCATAGGCAATCTCATTTAAAGCTCAGGGTCCTCTTCCAAGTTCACTGGTTGTTGGCAGAATTCAGGTCCTCGTGGCTATAGGACTGAGGCCCTCAGCTCCCACAGGGCACATACCATCGTCTGCCACGTGGCCTTCGTCACAAGATGGCAAGTTTGCTTCTTCAGGTGAACAGGAGAGTATCTCAGCTGCTTTGAATCTGATTTCAGTAAGTGCCCAGTCCCTTTTAAAGGTTGATCTGTTTAGGTCTGGCCCACCCCGAACAATTCCTTTTTGATTACCTCAAAGTCAACTGATTTGGGGACTTTCATTATGTTTGCAAAATTCTTCACCTCTGTCACGTAACATAGCCTAATCACAGAAAGGAAATCCTTCAAACTCACAGTCCTGCCCGCACGCAAAGTGAGGGGATTATACAGAGTGTACATCAGGGGGCAGGAACCTCAGGGGCCATCTCAGAATTCTGCCCACCAGTGTATACAATTAATCCTGATGAAACTAATGATGTCAGATTAATTCTCCTAAATCAAGTTACTCACCATACCACTCTTCTCTTAAAATAACCTTCAATAGTTCTGGAAAACACAGAGAAGGAACTTTAAATTCTTTACCCTGATATTCAAGGTCTTTCTCAAACATGACCCAGGCAACATTTTAAACCTTTACTCCAACAAGCCCTGCTCAATGAGCCCTTAGTCACACGCTTTGCTCTGCCCTCCCACGCCCTTTGTGTTCTCTGTATCTGCATTCCTTCTTGCACTCTTCCTCCAGACCTCATTCACTCCTTTCCCTCCTCCTTCTTATTCAAGCCTTTACAGCCTTCAAGATGCTGCATCAACACCCTGGGATAAAACCTTTCCTGACCCTTTTGACTCACACTGAGGTTATCTTCATTTGAATTTGTCCTCAAGTACTGTGGTGGATTGCAAAAAGCAACCGTAATCTTCTCATTCCTGTGTGCAATCATTTGCAATGTGACTTTGCCACTCATCCCATCAAGAGGTGGATTATATTTTTTCACCTCTTGACTCTAGGCTGGGTCCTGTGACTTTCTTTAACCAATGGGACATGAGCAAACCTGACACAAGCAGACACTTTAAAGCATTTGTGCACTGGGGCTTGCCCTCTTGCTGTGCTGGGAACCCTGCTACCACCACCAGGTGACTGAGGTTGGACTACTCTACTGGACGATAAGGGACATCTGGCCAAATAATTCTTGTAGCCCCAAATGACACTGGGCCAACCACCTGGCACCTGAAAAATAATAAATGTCTGGTGTTTTAGGTCATGGAGCTTTGTACCAATGTTTGCAGCAAACTACTCTTTAACAATGAGATTCAAGGTCCTCCTTTTTAACAACATTGCTTTTACTCAGCTTCATTCTAGTATGCTTCCTTGTGAGAAATGTGAATTATAGCTTGCAATGAAGGAACTGTGCAGGAAGCACAAGCTGGTCTTCAATTATCTGGAAATATCCATGGGGGTGGGTCATGAACCTTCTCAAAGATGCTTGGCTTTTAAACAGAGAAGCAATCCATATGTCCATCAACAGATGAATGGATAAACAAAATGTGGTATATCCATACACTGGAATATTATTTAGCCTAAAAAGGAATGAAGTTCTGATACCTGCTACAACATGGATGAATCTTGAAAATGTTATGTGAATTGAAATAGACCAAAAGGACAAATATATAAGGGGGACAAAAAAGTTTTGGAAATAGGTAGTGGTGATGGTTGTACAATATCATGAACATAATTAACGTCACTAAATTGTACACTTAAAAATGGAAAATTTTATGTTATATACATTTTAACACAGCATTTAAATATTAATAATATAATATGCCAAAAACTCTTGAATTATACACTTTAAATGGGTGGATTGTATGGTACGTGAATTATATCTCAATAAAGCTGTTAAAAAGTTTTTTTAAATAAAACAAACAAAAAACAAGAGAAAACACCACCAAAAGTCACCCTTGATTTCACTTTTCTCCTCAGATGGAAACTACGCTGCATACTGCACATCTATTTTCCCTTCACTGCCAGGAAGCTTAAGACCAAGTTTTATGTTCAAGGTCAGCAACTCAGCTGGCACATAGATGTGCTCAAACATAGTATCTATCATCATTCTCATCAAATCAGAGGTTCCGCTTTCCTGTTCAGATCCTTCTATGTGTCTTCCTTTGTCCCATCTCTCGATCTTTGTTAACTAAAATTCATTCAAGTGACTTTTCTCCAGGCCCCCAACAGACCCTAAAGTAAACTGAGATAATGAACCTTTGAGGTCATAGTATTAGCTCTGTAAATATGACACTATAGTCTCAGATGAATAATTAACCCTCAGAGCAAGGAGAAGAGCTCATGCTAAAGAGGAAATAAGAGAACGCAGCGCCTCAAAAGCGGTGAGGATGTCAGCAGGTTAACCAGGATCATTTAAACCACCTTCAACCTATTCCTGGGTAGTACTTTTTTTTTTGTTTTGTTTATTTATTTATTTAATTTTTCCCCCCAAAGCCCCAGTAGATAGCTGTATGTCATAGATGCAAATCCTTCTAGTTGCTGTACGTGGGACACGGCCTCAGCATGGCCCAAGAAGCGGTGCGTCAGTGTGCGCCTGGGATCCGAACCTGGGCCGCCAGCAGCGGAGTGCGCGCACTTAACCGCTAAGCCACAGGGCCGGCCCCTGGGTAGTACTTTTACCACAGAAAAATCAATGGGCTCAAATTTGGTAACAGACAGAAAACAACCATTGGTGACTGACCTTTCATTCTGGGACGATTCCATTAGGACAAACTATTCAAAAATTCCCCAAATGCCCATATTTTCTAACAAATTTTGGAAAACTATATCCCAAAATTCTGAGGAACTTGGCTTTAAGATCATAGGAAAAAGTCAGTCATATAGGAGAAGGAGAGAGAGAACATTCTTAATTCTATACACATACCCAACTTTTTTCATCTCAGAAAAAGCCTGAGTCCTGGGTAAGTACGCTAGTCCCCCAGTTAATCCACCAAACTACTTACTGGTCCAATGAATTGCTATAAAAAGAAGCCTACAAATACGAAACCCAAAACAGATACATTCTATCTCTAGTAATAAAGTTTCTGATGATGTAGTATATAATACCTGTACCTCTTTGACGAGAGAAGTATTCTTACTAGAAAAATCCAATGGGGGGCCAGCCCGGGGGCACAAGCGGTTAAGTGCATGCGCTCCGCTGCGGCGGCCCGGGGTTCGCTGGTTTGGATCCCGGGTGCGCACTGACGCACCACTTGTCAAGCCATGCTGTGGCGGCGTCCCATATAAAGTGGAGGAAGATGGCCATGGATGTTAGCCCAGGGCCAGTCTTCCTCAGCAAAAAGAGGAGGATTGGCAGATGTTACCTCAGGGCCGATCTTCCTCACACACACACAAAAAAATCCATTTGGCTTGCCACTCTAATAAATCAAATTTCCCAATGACAGGAACCATGTTGGTTCTTCCATCCACAGTACAAGTACTTTGTACTTGGATGTGCTATTAATAAATATTTCTTGAACATCACTTTAAAGTCAATCAGACTATAAATTAAAATTTTCACCATAAGTAGATAATGAATGGTAAGAGGCAATACATTAAAGGTGCAATGCTGCTCTAAAAGAGAACATATCCCCTCATATACAAGGATGCCCACTTGGCTTTTCACTGTTGCTGGGACTGTTGGAAAGAAAGAGTGATGGCATCACAGTGTAACAGAAAATTCTAGTGGTGGCATGTGGGTTGGGGAGGCAGGCTGTATGGAAGGTCTGCCCCAACGGCCTCCGTGTCATTCCTATGCCCCTAGCCTTGATTTCTTCATTTTTAAAAGGCGAGATCTACCTTAGTTTGTTACGTAGGTTCCTTCCACTCCTAAAAGAGATTTGATGCTATTAGAGTTATTTTTCATTGCAGAATTGGTTTTCAACAGTTTCCATGTTTTCTACACAATTCCACCTAGTACCTCCAATCAATAATAAAAAATTATACATGAGCTTTCATGAGTTGGATATTATAATAAGTGCTCAAAATGTATAACACTGATGTTGTTCCTATTTAACATTAAAGATTCCAGTGTTCTCATATTTACATTCAGAAAAGGAAAGCTGGCTTAGATATACACTTAGAAGAACTTATTAACTCATATTTAATCGTATGACAAAAATGACACCATGGCAAGGGATATTAGGATTAAGCAAATTAATTAGATACAAAGTTCCTAGCCTCTAAAGCTGAATTCCTAGTAAGTTTAACCGTTTGTCACCTTCTGTGTTACCACAACTTCAAAATGATTTGTTTTCTTAAAAGGCTGGAGGGTAGGGGTGGGGGGAATGACTTATGAATTAACCAGGGATTGTTTGGATATAATTATAAACTGCAAATCACCATGATTTCAATGATATTCAGACTTTTAAAGCTATTTTATAAAAAAAGAAAAGAAAGCAAATTAGACCTTTGCTAAGAGATTATTTATGAGTAAGGAACTTATACATTCATGACTGAGTGTTCGACAATACATTCCCAGTGGAATGATCTCTAAAAATGTCTATAATTAAAAACAGAATAGTAAAAAAAAATTCAATGGCTTACTCTCTTGTTGGTGAGTTAGCGGAGGATTCCTTTTTTGAATCAGGAGAGCTTAGAGTTTGCAAAATACAATTATGTTTTTCGGTGGATAGGGCACCTCTTTCTTGCTCAGAGTGGATTAATTTTAAGGCCTCTATTCCATCTTCTCCCTCCATCTTGTCACTGGGATCTGGCTGTGGTTCTGGACTCTCTAAAATCAGATCATCTTCACTTACGGCAACTGTGAGGTCACTGCTGCTGCTCAGACCTTCCTCTTCCTGCTGTTGCTGCATTTTCCTGAAGGGCTTCTGTGCCTCGGGGTCCCCGTGAGGAGGATGATCTGTAACAGGGGATATGAAGAGACTACTGATCACTAAGTGCAGGGAGAAGCGAGGTAAGACGTTCCACCTCACGGAGTGCGATTATTCATCAGTTAAAACATGTAGAAACAATCTATGATTAATTACAGTATTTAAAAACTCATTAAAAATATTTTATTAAATATATTAAAAATATAACAATGAGTTTAAAAATCAGAGAATTCGCTTGTAAGAATATTTCCACATACATATTTAAGAATTCATTAGAATGGAATTTGTTGGCAAAGTCAGCACTGTACTTTGTTTTTTGACAAAAGATAAAATTAGAGAGTACACTTTGTTCTTACATAAGACCACTACCACCCAGAAAAACTAAATATCAACAAAAATCAGCAAACAATCTCAGCCTCTCACCCCACCTGAGAAACCTTCCTGAGCAGAATGCTTCTCTTGAGAACACTTACTTTCAGATGCACAGTATTCTGAGACTGATATCGGAGCGACTGGTAGTCTGGCACTGTCTTCCTTGACTTCAATATGTTCCCGTGTCAGTATATCTCCCTCTGATGCCCCTGATCTGCTGGAACTGTCACACTTTAAATCAGTGGTTCTGCTCCCTGGACGTAATCTTCCCCGTAACAGGGAATGGAGTTCAGCAGACTTTCTGCTTTCAGATAAATTACTCTTGCCGTGATGTGAGTTGCTTCCTATCTCCAAGCAATGAGTCTCTTCCTCCTCAGACAATGGGCTGGCTGTGACTGGCATTTTCTCATCAATCTGAAGAGATGTCCTTCCATCTATTTTGTCAGACTTATTTAAGCACTGTGTGCCACTATTAGTGCAGACTACATAGCTGTCTGTCACATCACTGCTCTGGGCTGTCTGTTGCTGTGAACATGGGTCAGGAATTGTTCTGAAGTTCTTCGTGGGTTGGGGAGATTTCCGCTCTGTACTAACATCTCCAGTGCTTGAGATGGCTGACATTTGGCGGCCCATAAAGATTGTTGCTGGTTGATACAATCCTCTTGACACAGCTGTCCCCAAGTTAATCCCTGCCTGCATTGCAACCTGCAGCACCAAAAGAGACGTGAGTTAAATGTATTGTGTATGAACAATTAGGTTGTTTAGGTTGTTTTCAGAAATGAAATGAGGTAAAGGAAGCATGACCATTGAAATCAACAGCTACCATGTTTATAAAACTCATGGCTTCCTACAAAACGAATGAGCAAAAAACTGGTATAGTCCATACTCTTTAATTTTAAAAACAGTGTTGGTTCACAAAGCAAATATTGTCAAGGAACTATGGAATCTATATTTTTCAAAAAGAAATGCATACATTGCACAACTATGTGAATGTAATTAACGCCACTGAATTGTACACTTAAACGTGGTTAAAATGGTAAATTTTATGTTATGTATATTTTGCCACAAGCAAAAAAAACAGCTGTGAGTTCTAGCCTCTTTCCTCAGAGATGCTCAGATTTGATGGAGCTAGGAAGGTACCTGATGGAAAAAAAAAAAAAGGGAGAGGGAGAGAGAGAGACGCATACAAAGGACTACCAGAGGTTTCAAAACTCTATTTCTGGTATTATGTGTAATATAAAAAACCCTCCAATAATCACATTCGAGATTGCATTAAAATATTCTGCATATGTGCAAACAGCCATAATTTCTAGTCAACCTCAAATAACAACAGTTTTTCCTGAACATCTTCAAATCATTTTAAATACATTTAAAGCAATTTAAATTTACTGGCATGTCTATCAGGAAAATGAACATTGTCTCTTCCTTGAAAAGAGAGAGGGGAGGGGAGAGGTGGAAAAAGAAACAGAAGCAATTGGTTCAGTGGCTTGATCAAGGACACACAGTGGGAAGCAGAACTGGAAGTAACAACCCTGAAGCCTTGAGGAATTTAAGTGCTTTTCTTCCAAAGAGACCAAAGCATCTCCACATATACAGTAGCATTTAGTTCACAGAGCCCTACAGAATAGATGGGGAGACGTATTTGCACCCCTTTTCTGCATATGGAAAAACTGAGGCCCAAATGTTCAGACAGAAAATGCTATAAACACAGCTGCAACAGAATCAGGTGTTGCTTCTCTTCAAATATACCATCTCTTCTATTCCAAAAAATAAAAGAAACAACTTGGATGTTAAAAACAAATGAACAGAGATGTCAGAGAAAATGGTAGAATAAGAACCTCTCAAAATTCTATGTTTCATAAAAGAAACAGTGACACTGGAAAACATCTTCAACACTGGAAAATAACTTAGAATTCCGGAGATTAACCACAGGCTTGCAGCAATCAGGGGAGCATTTACTCAAGAAAAACAACTGAATCTTGGTAGGAACAGTACACTTTATGGTGCTTTAACTTGTCCTATTCTCATTTCCCACTCTTCAGGTCTGCGGTAACTTTGAAAATCCACAGCCTGTAACCCAGCAGTCTAACAGCTACTGGAAGGAGTGGAAAAGAGATGGAATTCCTTCAACGCCCCATTCTCAGAGAACTGTCATTACGTGACTTATCTGGTGGTTTCCTGGAAGGCTACACTCACAAGACTGTCTTTATTTGACTTGACTTGGAGCTCACACAGTGCAAAAAGCCTTCTCCTTGGGGGTATTTGTCAAAAATAATCAGAGACAGGGGCCGGCCCAGCGGTGCAGGCGGTTAAGTGCACACACTCTGCTGCGGCAGCCCGGGGTTTGCCGGTTTGGATCCCCGGCATGCACTGACGCACTGCTTGTCGAGCCATGCTGTGGCGGCATCCCATATAAAGTGGAGGAAGATGAGCACGGATGTTAGCTCAGGGCCAGTCTTCCTCAGAAAAAAGAGGAAGATTGGCATCAGATGTTAGCTCAGGACTGATCTCCCTCACAAAAAAAAAAAAAAAAATCAGAGACAATTGTTTAACATCAAGGCTGTATATAAAAGTTGGGCAGTAGATAACAGTTGGGCAAACAACAGGCTAACCAAAAACCTTAAAAGGAAAAGCTGATTAACAAGATGTCCATAGGGGGCTTTGAAAAGCTCCAACATACTCCTGGAAATCCAGATGGCCACCTGCACCCTCAGGCCTTGGGCATGCTCAGCAAAAGTCCTGAGAAGGGCCTAAGCTCTCACCTCAGGCTTACCCTGAGGCTCTGTGCAAGCACTTAGCAAAGGTCAAGGTGGAATTGTAAACTGTCTGGATGAGGGCTGAAGGTGTGCCTGAAGACACACTCAAAGCCCCTTGTCAAAGACTGTGAAACTTACTGGTTTTAGGCATTTCAAAAAACTCTGTCTAATCATTAGCTGATCACTAATAAGTGAATAGACCCTTCAGTGACCACACATGACAAAAAAATACTTTACATAATTAGTCCAGAAAGTCAGTAAACAAACAGCAACAACAAACTCTGAGAGGAAGAGAATCAGATGTTCAGAGTTGTCATATTTTATTATTTTCAAATGTCCAAATTTTAACAAAAAATTATGAGACATGAAAAAAAACAAGAAAATAAAGCCCATACACAGGAAAAAAAAAAAAGCAGTCAAAAGAAACTATTCCTGAGGAAGCCCAGATGTTGGACTTACTAGAAAAAGGCTTTAAATTAGCTATTTTAAATATGTTCAAAGAACTAAGGGAAATCATGTCTAAAAAAATAAAGGAAAGTATGAGAACAATGTCCAAAAAGAGATTATCAATAAAGAGATAGAAATTATTAAAAAAAAAAAAGAACCAAATAGAAATTCTGCAGTTGAAAAGTACAATCACCAGAATAAAAAATTCACTAGAAGGGTTCAGCAGCAGATATAAACAGGCAGAAGAAAGTATCAACAAACTTGAATATAAGTCAATTGAGATTATCAGACTGAGGAAAAGAAAGAAAAAAGAATGAAGGAAAATGAACAGAGAGAGATCTGTGGGACACCATCAAGCATACCAGCATAGGCACAATGAAAGTCCCAGAAGGAGACGAGAAAGAAAAAGGTGCAGAAAGAAATTCTGAAGAAATAATGGCAAAAACTTCCCAAATTTGATGAAAAACATTAATCTACACTTTAAAGAAACTCAACAAAGTCCAAGTATGATAAACTCAGAGATCCTTACCTAGATACATCATAATCAAACTATTGAAAGCCAAAGAAAAAGAGAATCTTGAAAGTGAAAACAGAGGAGTGACTCCTCATATATAAGGGATCCTCAATAAGATTAGCAGTTGATGTCTCATCAGAAACCATGGAAGCCAGCAGGCAGTAGGATAACATACTCAAAGTGCTGAAAGAAAAAGACTGTCAATCAAGAATTCTATATCTACCAAAACTTTCCTTCAAAAATGAAGGAGAAATTGAGGTATCCCTTGCTAAACAAAAACAGAGAAAATTTGTCATTACCATACCCGCCCTACAAGAAATACTACAGGGAATCCCTCAGGCTGAAATGAAGGGACACTACACAGTAACTCACATTCATAGTAAGAAATAAATAGCACTAGTAAGGGTAACTACATTGGGAAATATAAAACAAAGCATAAATATATTTTTTGTTTGTAACTCTTCTTCTTCTCCTATATAATTTAAAAGACAAGTGCATCAAGCAGTAATTATAAATCTATGTTGATGAGTAGCATATAAGATATAAAGATTAAGTTTGTATTATAATAACATCGCAAAGGAGTGGGAAAAGAATGGAGCTATATAGGAGCAAAGTTTTTGTATGCTATTTAAATTAAAATGGTATTAATCCAAACTAGATTATTATAAGCTAAGATATTAATTATGACAGCAAGGTACCCACAGCAAAATAAATGACAGAGATTTAAAATGGTATACTAGAAAATATATATTTAGTGCAAAAGAAGGCAGCATGGAGGATTAAAGGAACAAAAAAAGATATATAGAAAACAAAGAGCAAAATGGCAAATGCAAATCCTACTTTTCCGATAATGACATTAAGTTTAAATGGAATAAATACTACCATTAAGGTAAGAGACTGGTAGAATGGATAAAAAACATGATCCAACTATATGCTGTCTAAAGAGACTCATTTTAGATTCAAAGACACAAAGAGGTTCCAAGCAAAGAGACAGAAAAGGGTATATGAACAAAGCCTCATGGAAAAAATATACTATGCAAACAGTAACCAAAAGAAAGCTAGAGTGGCTATATTAATATCAGACAAAATAGACTTTAAGACACAAAATTGTTACTTGAGACAAAGGACATTTTATAATGATAAAAGGATCAGTTTATGACAAATTTATAACAATGAGAAACAGATATCTATACCTATATCTATATATCTACACATATCTTAACAACAAAGCCCTAAAATACCTGAAGCAAAAACTGAGAGAATTAAAAGGAGAAATAGACAATTCAACAATAGTAGTTGGAGACTTCAATACCCCACATTCAATAATGGATAGAACAACTGGATAGAAGATCAATAAGGAAACAGAGGTCTTGAACAACTATAAACCAATGAGACCCAATAGACATATACAGAAGACTCAACCCACCCAACAGCAGAATACATATTCTTCTCAACTGCACATGGAACATTCTATATGTTAGGCCATAAGTGAAGTCTCAATAAATTTAAAGGGATTGAAAGTATGAATTCTGCTGACAATAGAATGAAATTAGAAATCAATAAAGGAAGGAAATTTGGCAAATTCAAAAATATGTGGGAATTTAAAAACACACTCTTAAATAACTAATGGGTCAAAGAAAAAATCACAAGGGAAATTAGAAGATAGTTTGAGATGAATGAAAAGGAAAACACAACATACCAAAACCTATCAGAAGCAGTGCTTAGACTAGGGAAATTCATAGCTGTATGTGTCTATATCAAAAAAGAAGAAAGAACTCAAATCAGTAACCTAAACTTCCATGTTAAGAAATTAGAAAAAGAAGAGCAAATTAAATCCAAAGCAAGCAGAAGGAGGAAAATTATAAAGATTAGAGCAGAAATAAATGAATTAGAGAAGAGAAAAGCAATACAGAAAATCAACAAAACCAAAAGTTGATTCTTTGAAAAGATCAACAAATTGAGATACCTTTAGCTAGACTGACAAATAAATAAATAAATAAATAAATAAATAAATAAATAAATAAATAGAGAGAAGATTTAAATTACTAAGTAAATCAGAAATGAAAATGGGTACTATGTTACCTACCTTACAGATATAAAAAATATTATAAAGGCATACTAAAAATAATTGTATGCCAACAAATTAGATAACCTAGATGAACTGGACAAACTCTTAGATGGACACACACTAACAAAATCTACTCAAGAAGAAATAGAAAATCTAAATAGGCTTATAACAAGTTAAGCAATTGAATTAGTAATCAAAAAACTTCCCCTAAAGAAAAGTCCAGGACCAAAGGCTTCACTGGTGAATTCTACCAGACATTTAAAGAATAGTTAACACTAATCCTTCATCAACTCTTCCAAAAGCAGGTGAGGAAGAAATACTTCTCAACTCATTCTATGAGGCCAGTCCCTAACACTGAAACTAGACAAAGATGTCTCAAGAAAATTACAGACCAATATTTCTTATGAATATAGATGTAAAAAATTTCAATAAAATACTAGCAAACCAAATTCAGCAACATATAAAAGGGATTATACACCATGATCAAGGAGGATTTATCCCAGCAATGCAAAGTCGGTTCAACATATGACAATCAAGTAATGTAACATACCATATTAATAGAATAAAAGACAATCCCTCTGAATAATTATCTCCATAGACACAGAAAAAGCATTTGACAAAATCCAACGTGTTCATGATAAGAAAAAAACACTCAACAAACTAGGAATAGAAGGGAACTCCCTCAACTTGATAAAATGCATCTAAGAAAAACCCACAGCTAACATCATAGTCAACGGTGAAAGATTGAAAGCTCTCTCCCTATGATTCAGATTAACACAAGAATGTCTGCTCTCATCACTTCTATTTAACACTGTACTGCAGATTCTAGCCAGGAAGTATGACAAGAAAAAGAAACGAAAGGCATCTAAACTGCAAAAGAAAAAGTAGTCACGTGCTGAATAATGATGTTTCAGTCAATGACGCACTGCACATATGACGGTAGTTCCAAAAGACTAGTACCATATAGCCTAGGTGTGTAGTAGGCTATACCATCCAGATTTGTGTAAGTACACTCTATGATGTTTGCACAACAGTGAAATTGCCTAACAATGCATTCCTCAAAACATATCCCCATCGTTAAGTGATGCATCACTGTAAATCTATCTCTATTTGAAGATAACGTGATCTTATATAAAGGACTCCACAAGGAACAAACAGAGCTAATAAACAAGTTCTGCAAGGTTGTAGGATACAAGATCAATATATAAATAGAAATAATGTACTTCTATACATTAGCAATAAACAATCTGAAATTGACATCAGAAAACAATTCCATTTACAATAGCATCAAAAAGAATAAAATACAACAGAATAAATTTAACAAAGAAGTGCAAGACAAATACACTGAAAACTATAAAACATTGAAGAAAAAAATTAAAGGAGACCTAAACAAATGGAAACACATTCTGTGTACAAGCAATGTAAGACTTAATATTGATAAGACAACAATACTCCTAAACTGATCTACAGATTCAAAGCAATCTCTATCAAAATCCCAGCTGGCATTTTTTCAGAAATTGACAAGCTGATACTAAAATTCATATGGAAATACAAGGGACCTAGAATAGCCAAAAAAATCTTCCACAGAAGTGCAAAGTTGGAGGACTCACACTTCCCAATTTCAAAACTTACTACAAAACTAGAGTAATTCTAGTCTGTACTGGTATAAGGACAGACATACAGATGAATGAAACAGAACTGAGAGTCCAGAAATAAATCCATGCATCTAAGTCAATTGATTTTTAAGACATCATCTTTTTAGAGCAATTTTAGGTTCAAGGGTAGAAGGGGCTGGAATTGGTTATTTCCTTTTCTCCACATAGAAGCCTAGGGCCTTCTGGAGTTGGGTATTTCCCTTCCCCTAGATCAGTTAGGCTCTGGTTAAATAGCTTCTCCTGAGGGCAGATACTGCTAAGAACAGAATGCTCTAGTGCATTTCAAAAATGGTTCCTTTTCCCCATTCCTCTACCTGAATTATGAGGGAATTTTTCTCCGATGTTCACTGTGAGGACCTGTAAACTCACAAAAGAGGGGAGTCTCCCTATGACTAGTCCCCCTGGAGTTTTTAATCTCTTGAACCTATTTACACTGAGCCTCCAGCAATTTGTCAGTTACAGTTGAGGTTTCTCTCTCTCAGCACTGGTTATTGTAGAGGTTTCAGCTCTGTTCTGGTAAGTTGTGTTTTCTCTATGCACCTGGCGGTCCCTCCAATTTTAGGAGTAGTGGACTGCCCTATGATCTCACTTCTCTGACAGACTGAAGAAGAGTTGCTGATTTTTTGGTTTGTTTGTGTTTTTACTTGTTAGGATGGAGTGGTGACTTCTAAGTTTCTTACTTGTTGGACTGGCAAAGAGACTATATTGCAATTTTAACAGCTGCATATTATCCTGTTCTATAGATGCACCATAATTTATTTAACCAGTCTCATTTTGATGGACCTTGGTTTGTTTCCCACCATCTACCACTGCAAACCATGCTGCAACAATATCCTTGAGTGTATGTCTATCTGCAAACGTGACAATACTAGTGGGACAGCTTCCTAGAAATAAAATTGTTGGGTCAAGATTGCCTTAGAGGATATTGCAATTTCACCATCCAAAGAGGCCATTACGTCATTCCTAAGAGTTTTCCATTATACCATATGGTTTAATTAGCAAAATTATATTAATCAACATTCTGATTTATCAATATGAACAGTATTTGTGATACAATGTGTCTTCTATTCCTTTTGTAATTGAAAAGCTGATATAATAACAAAGACAAATTTTAAAACAGGCAAAAATCACCTATTACCAGTACCCTAATGTAACAACTACTTTCATTTTTCCTGTTCTCAAAATAAGTTATTTATAAAGATGGCTCCAAGTGATGTGCTACTGTGCTTGAGCTTCAGCTGGCTGCACGTGAGGACTCAGAGTAGGTACACAATAGCGGTCATTTAGTGAAGACCTGAGGCAAATCAGTGACCAGACTTGTGAGTTTGGAAGGCCCTGGATATTTCACTTTCAAGACTCATTTAGGGAGTGTTGATGAACCAATACCAGAGAAATTACTAACCCAGCTCAGGGAGTACACAGCAGTCCCTCCCTCTTTGTTGGTCTGTTAAAGGCCAAGACATAAAGCAAAGGTGTAGGCCTGTCTCAGAGATGAGAAAGCCACCTGGGAGGGCCAAAGGAAGTGCCTTGAGTTACTCCTTGCAACCAGTAGTTCTCAAACTCCTCTGACCCACTAAGAGAGGCAGAAGACTCCAGGCCCATTTCCACTGGACAAAGAATGCAGAGAGCCAAGAAGCGGAGAGAAACAACAAGAGTCTAAATGGTAACCTGTGCGATCAACAAAAGTAGCACAAAACCATGATTTAACTTACAGTAAACGCTTCCGTAACCACAGGAACTGAAAACAATGACCAATTCAAAAAAGCACTGTTAACAGTGGGTACTTCCTAAAAACAGGAGAAGTTACAATTCTCTGTGATAGCAAGTAGTTATTAAGTGCCATTTTGCCAAGAATTCCAGACTTTTTAGAATATGGAACTCTGGGTCCTCAACAAACTCTAGTAATACACTAATTAATGAGAACATTATATTTTAGTGGCATGTAATAAATCAGGAGTTATAAAAAGATTACCCTTAATTATGCATAAAAATCAGTCTGGTGCATTATTCCCCCATAAGGATCAAAGGAGGCAACTTGTATTTGAGGATCTGCTGAGACCCAATAGGAATAAATAGAAAATTATTTAGGAGACTCAATAGGGAAAAAAGTTCTACTTTTTTGGAGGGGGAGAGGGGTAACTTTTTATTTTGATATAACTTCAAACTTACAGAAAAGTTGCAAGAATCATACAAGAAACTTCCCTAATACTCTTTAGCTGGATTTAACAATTGTTTATGTTTTGCCCCATTTATTTTATCATTCTCTCTCCCTCTACATACATGCATGTGAGTATGTTTATATATATGCATACTATTTTTTCCTGAACCATTTGAAGGTAAGTTACAGACATCTTCCCTCTCTCCCCCTAAACAGTTCAGTATGTATTTCCAAATGTCCACAGGGACATTCTCTTTCATGAGCAGAGTTCAATGATTAAAATCAGGAAATTTTACATTGATACAATCTTATTTTTCATTCCACAGTCCACATTCAGATTTTGTCAATTGGCCCAACAATCTCCTTTGTAGCCAACTTTTTTCCAGGTTCAGGATCCAATCTAGGGTCATGTCTCTTAAATTTCTTTTAATCTGGAACAGCTCCTCAGTCTGTCTTTGTCATTCTTGACCTTGACATCTTTTTAAGAATATAGGCTGGCTACTTTGTAGACTGTCTCTCAATATGTGTTTGACTGATGTTTCCTCATGGTTACATTCTGGTTATGCATTTTTGGCAGGAAGACCGCAGAAGTGTGTTTCTAGTTTTCAAGTGACAGGAATAACACTTTCATAAAGTAAGTTTTTTTTTTTCTTTTGTGAGGAAGATGGGCCCTGAGTTAACATCTGCCAATCCTCCTCTTTTTGCTGAGGAAGACTGGCCCTGGGCTAACGTCCATGCCCATCCTCCTCCACTTTATATGGGACGCCGCCACAGCATGGCTTGACAAGCGGTGCGTCGGTGCGCGCCCGGGGTCCGAACCAGCGAACCCTGGGTACTGCAGCGGAGCGCGCGCACTTAACCGCTTGTGTCACCAGGCCAGCCCCGATAAACTAAGTTTATTGGGAGGGAAATTAACTTCCAATCTTTCTCCTATCAAACAAAATAGTTAGAAATATTCCCTTAAAAACTTGGCTTAAAAAAAACAAAAAACAAGACTGACAACAATGTAATATCATTTTATACCCATTACATTAAATTTTTTTAAATTAAAATTATAACACTCAATCCTGGACTGGGTCCTGGAACAGCAAAGAGGCATTAATAGAAAAACTGGTGAAATCTGAATAAAGTCTGGAGTTTAGTCAATAGTGATGTACCTATGTTGGTTTCTTAGATTTGACAAGTGTGGCACTATAATGTAAGAGGTTAACAATGGCGGACACTGAGTAAGGAATTCAAGGGAAATCTTGATATTATCTTTGCAGCTTTTCTGCAAACCTAAAATTATTCTAGAATGAAAAGTTCACTTAAAAAATTATAACCCCCAGTACTGATGAATGATAGGTAAAATAGAAGCTCTTGCATTCTTGGTAGCAGAATAAACAGGCAGAATCCTCTTGGAAAAGAGTCAGACATTAAGGGTCCTAAATATCCTTGTTGCCTTTGATTCTATAATTCTACATGGAAACATTGTAAGGAAATAAACCTAACAGAAAAAAAAGCTACGTGGACAAACAAGTTCATTTGCAGCATTATTTATAATCATGAAAAGTTGGAAGCGACCTATATGACAACAAAATAGGCAAGATTAGGAAGTCATAAAAATGAGGCAAATGAAGACTATGTCACATCAAGGGAAATGCTGAAATATGGTAAATGAAAAAAAAATTATATATTCAGTATGCTTATACCTATGTAAAGATCAATCTAAACACAGGAAAAAGAAATTACCCAAAATCTGTTTGTAAAGGATTATGCCAGGAAAATGAACATTGTCTTCTTGGCTTTTTTTCCCCAAATTTAACAAATTTAACTTAATTGAAACTGTTAAAAACAGTTTTATTGAGACATAATTCACAGATCATACAATTCATCTTTTTAAACTATATAGTTTAGCAGTTTTTTAGTTTATTCACAAAGCTGTGCCACTATCACCACAATCAATTTTAGAACATTTTCATCATTCCAGAAAGAAACTCCATACCCTTTAGCAATCACTCCCCATCCTCCCCAACCTCCAGCCCTAGCAACCACTTACCTTCTGTCTCTAAAGATTTGCCTCTTCTGGACATTTCATATCAATAAAATTATACAATAGGTGTAATAGGTGGTCTTTTTTGAGTGGCTTTTTTCTTTTTCGTTTTTTTGGTGAGGAAGATCGGCCCTGAGCTAACATCTGTTGCCAATCTTCCTCTTTTTGCTGAGGAAGATTAGCCCTGAGTTAACATCTGTCCCCATCTTCGTCTGTTTTGTATATGGGATGCCACCATAGCATGGCTTGATGAGCAGTGCATAGGTCTGTGCCTGGGATCCAAACCTGCGAACCCGGCGGCGCCAAAGCAGAGCGCGTGTACTTAAGCGCTACACCACTGGGCCAGCCCCTGACTGGCTTTTTTCACTCAGCATAACGTTTTCAAGGTTTATCCATGCTGTAGCAGTTATAAGTACTTCCGTTTAACGGCCAAATAATATTCCATTGCATGGATATACCACATTTTGTTTCTCCATTTATCAGATGATGGACATTTGAGTTGTTTCCACTTTTTGGCTGTTATGAATACTGCTGCTTTGAAATTTGCACATAAGATTTTGTGTGCATGTTTTTACCTCTCTTGAGTATATACCTAGGTGTGGAGTTGCTGGGTCATATGGGAACTATATTGAACATTCTGAGAAACTGCCAAACTGTTTTCCAAAGTGGCTGTACCATTTTACATGCCCACCAGCAATACTTTAAACTTTTATAACAAAAAATGTACAAGAAATCTGCAAAAATTAACTCCTGCTCACCATAAGGTAATGCTACATTTGAACGGGCTCAACATTTGCAAAGTAAAATATTGGCTCTAGCGAAATACAAGCTGGGCTTTTGCAGGTTGGCAGATTTCCCACTTGCCGAGAACAGGCACAAAGACAGGCGTCTCTTTTCTTTTTTAAAATAGTCTGTCAGTTGGTTTGCTTAGCAACAGGAAATAGGGTGGTCTTGAATCTTAAAATTCTGAACATAATTATGCGTCTTCTCAAAGCAGTTTCTGAACCAGGGAAGCTGAAGAGAGAATGTCGCGTTTCACATTATTGTTGACACTAGAATAATATTAGGAATTGACAGGTTTTTGAGAGACAGATGTTATTGCCGAAAGAAGGATCGTGTATCAGAATTTAAGGATCTGACATAATGATCAACTTTTTTACGCCTTCCTATTACTTTCTGTAGTTGAGTGCTTGAGGTAAATCTATAATCAAAGATTTTAGTTCAGTTCTTCCTTTTCCTGTCACAGTTACCCATCTGCAATTTCTTAAAAAATATTGAGAGTTGGGCAAAGTGATAGCAAAGCAAACAAACACAACTGAAAATACTTATTAAGGAACAGAAGGTAACTTCTTCAATCAGGCATTCCTCTTTGCTGGAGGAAAAGAGGGGACATATATAAGGAGATATCAGCAAGTTTAGAATTATTGTAATGATGTCTCGGTTAATAATTACTAACCGGAATTTTCAAAGCAAGAGGATCTTGACCACTACTGTACTTTGAAAAAATATTTGTTATACTTCGTTTTACAATATGCTGAGGAAATTTTAATTTTTTCTTAATATATTTTTTCCCCAGACAAGGGAATTGGGAAGCATCAAGGTGAATGTAGAATGGAAACAGAGCTGTCAGACTAAATTTTCAGCTTTTCACACAGTATAATTATCACTTTTTAGTTTCCACATAAACAAGTCCTTAAATTACATTAAGAAGATTTCAAAAATATCCCTTAATAAAAACACATATAACAATCCTGAAGGAATTATTTTACTTTACCATGTGTTATAAACTGAATTGTGCTGGCCCCAAATTCTTATGTTGAAGCTCCAATCCCCAATGTGACAGGGCCTTTAGGGAGGTCATTAAGGTTAAATGAGGTCATAAGGGTAGAGCCCTAATCTGATAGGACTGGTGTCCTTAGAAGAGGAAGAGACAGCAGAGATCGCTCTCTCTCCACGCACAGGCACAGAGGAGAGGCCATATGAGGACACAGAGGAGGGTGGCCACATGCAACACAAGGAGAGAGGCCTCACCAGAAACCAACCCTGCTGGCACCGTGCTCTTGGACTTCCAGCCTCCAGAAGAGGGAGAAAATACATTTCTGTTGTTTAAGCCACCCAGTTTGTAGTATTTTGTTATGGCAGCCTGAGCCAACTAAGACACCACACCAATGTGATTTGTAACTGTTCTTTCCTTTTTGCCACTGTGACAGATTATAGACACAACCAAATTTTCTCAACTGAGGCCACAAAGAGATGTCTCTGGCCATTAAATCCAATAGTCATTGGAACTATCTAAATTTTAAAATGGATCCATTAAATTTAGGCTTCAAAGGATGTATTCTAAGTTATTTTGTAGGATAAATCACTATAAAATCAATATATTATGAGTTGTTACCACCAGGGGGCTTTACTTCCCATTTCTTTAATTCATAGCTAGCCTCTCTACCCCCATAGCTGGCCTCTCCACTATCCTAGATCAGCGGCAAGAAGCCAGGACCAAAGTATGGCTAACCTAGTGGAGAATAAAGATGGTGATGATGGTGACAGTGGTAAGAGTGGTGGTGACAAGATCAGTGAACATTTGTCAAGCACTTACCAGATGTCAAGCAGATATCTATTACCTTTTTTAATCTTCAAAACAACCATTATTATTATCCCCACTCTTACAAGATTTAGCAAGGTTGAACAATTTGCTCTCTGTCACAGGATTCAAACCCAGACACAAGCACTCCAGTGCCCATTTCTTATGCTACAATTCTCAAAACTGAATCATTTAAACTCAAATTGTGTTACTGAACCATAGCTTTTTTGAAAAAATAAATAAAAATCCCTAATAATGAATCTGAAGTCTATGTCTAATTTCTTAGTAAATACAACCAGTACAAAACCAGATCTACTAAAATAGACTCTAAATGGAACTTGTACCTGATAAATAAAATCAAGTCCCTGTAGGGTAAATGGGAAGAGTAGAAAAGCAGACAGAAGCTTCAGGAGAAATTCAGCATTCCTAAATTGTACCAGTAGGTGATTTTCCAAAAATGATGGAACATTTTTTGTTCAACATTTTCCCCAATAACTCTAAGCCAAAGCAACTGCCTTCATCAAAACAATACAAGTTAAGTCTTGGTTTCAAGTAAAGAACAGAAGCTTAACAAGTGTCTGAGAATATCAAGGCAACAGCTCATTCTTTTATAATACAATTTAATATGCCCTGTATCTGCTTGGAAATTCCCAAATAGGGTGACTCAGGATATAACTATGTCTCTTAGAGTTCCCTGTTCACTAAAGAATTACCACAGAGAGACAGAACACCAACTCCATTTTCTAATTCTGAGAGACCTGAGTAAAGATAAAAGCAACTCATACTCTACCACAATTAAAAAAGCAATCTCATCCACAGGCAGGCTCCTTTTTCCTAAAATGGATTAACCACCTGTCCATTCCTTCCTCATATATTTAATTTTTTTTCACTATATTAACATTATTAAATTAACTAGAGCTTCTATTCCTAGAGCATAGATTACCAAAAGTTGGATGGCTGGGATAAAGTATATATGGCTATTAACTGTGATGGTTATTGCTAGATTCCTTTCCAAAAAAAGTTCTAGGCACTAACATTTTTTTTCAGACTATATGAAGCAGGCTGTCCTTTTCTACTAATACAGTATTTCATAGAATATAAGTACACAAAGTTTGGAAAGTCTTCTAAAGAACAAGAAATCAATATTTGTTCTCCTGTGGAGGCCTCTGTAATCCCTTGTACTATCAAAAGGAGAAAAGAAACTGTTACTCACAAAATTTATCTGCCTCATGCAAAATCGACTTATGTTTCCTTTTCCCATTCTCGTTCACTTTTTCTCTCTTCCCCATCACTCCACTGTAAGATGTGCACCTATATGTATGAACACAGCTTTCTCACTTGTAAGAGCCTTGACACCTAACACACTTGTCCCATAATTTCACCACAGAGAAGGCGAAAGGAACGATAGTTGGGTAGCCAAACATTTCCACAAAAGGTAAGACTTTATTGTTATTTTCTTTCTTGACTACGAGAGAAGCTAAATCCCTTAAAGAAAGTCTCCCTCTCATCATTTTCCTAAGTGAAATCTTTCTTCCAGTAACTGAAAAGTGAGTAGATATATTTATTAATTAAGGCTCTGAACCAGTCTGCTGAGATTTGCTCTTCTACCGACCAGTTGTGTGACCTGGGAACAAGTTACCTAACTTCTTTGGCCTCTGTTTCTTAATCTGTAAAATGGGTACAAAAATAGTTCTTACTTTGTAAGGTTGTTGCAATGAGAGTGTGTATATGTTTATGTTTGTGTGTATATTTATAAATATTTATATACACACACATATAAAGACCTTAGTACCTGAAACACAGTAAGACCAATGTAAGTGTTAGCTGTAAATCTGAGCCACATTCCCCACTACCCACCTGGAAGGCACCCCTAAAAGGAAGCAGGATGTGGAGAGTTCAAACTTCATTTGCCCTCTAACTCCATGTGAAATGGGAGGCGTGCACACCTGGCTCAAAGAGAATAGCTGTCTCCTCTCCCTCTTTGAAGTCAGCGGGCCATTCTCACTCACCAGGTGTAGCAGGGGAAGGGGCCCTGGGCCCTGCCCCACGGGAGCTCATGGTCTAGCGAGCCTGGAGAGAAGAGCAGTTACTACCCTCTCCTGAAAACAGGCCTGCAGATCTAGTTTTAGGGCCAGGACTTGAAAAACTGTTTGTGTATTCAGTTTAATTTCTAATTGTTTTCTGAATAGAAACACACATGAATTAAAAGCTATTAAGATAAAAGAGGTCCAGCTGAACACAGAGAGACTACCTTTCGACTTGTCATCGCTCTGGGTCAAATGAAGTCACATCTTTGAGGATGGCAGAGCTGAGGGGTCACCATCCCCATGAAGGCACAATGGCTTGGTATTAGAAACCTGGGCAACCGCTCAGAGCCGCACATTAGGGAGATTCTTGTGCACTGTGTATAACTGAGCAGTGATTCAAGGGGACTGTTGGTGAAGGAAGCACTGTGGGCCAGCAAGGATAAGAAACTGAGGCTTATACAGACAACTTTAAGTAAGAACCCAACTCCTTCACCCCCTTCCCCTACTGTTCTTTCCTGTAGCAAGTATGACAAGGCCAGGCCCATATCCCTGGGGCCCTCACCACCCCAGAACATGCCCACAGTGTCCTCCTACAAGCACCCATGCCTCCTGGCCGGAGCACTTCCCTCGCTGCTGTGCAGCTGCCAGAAGTGGAGCCAGGCACAACACTCAGTCAGTGACAGACGGGAGGGGAAGGGTAAACGCCTCCCTTTCCCACCCCCGTGTGCAATAACTCTGAGGCATGTTCTACAGTCTTCCAAGGTTCCGTAAGGGGACTGAGCTCCAGCTGCTCACAGAGGTAACCTACTCAGTCACACTCTTTATCGGCCCTGTCACTTTCCTCTCTCCTCTATTTGGGATTTTTGGGACCACCTCCTACATAAACTACTTATACTCAAATCCTTGTCTCAGGATCTGCTTCCCGGCAATTCCAACCTAAGTCATTTCCTCTTTAAATATGGGCACTTCAGGATAGTCTTATGACTCCTTTCCCCTTGCCAGGATGTTTATTTTAACCAGGTGTCCCCTCCAGAACACGGGTCACTTCACCCCTTGGAGATAAGCCTGGGCTCTACAGTGGCTGCCTTGGTCTTATGAATACTACTCAGATCCTGGGAGCTGCAGGCTGTCCTCTCAGGATGGAACTCTTCCCACTGTGTAACGCTGGGGTGTCTTCGTCTGGTGCGTCTCCTGCTGTGGGGCTTCTTCCGCTCACAGCTCTACCACCTCTCCTGACATGGCTCAAATCCACAGCCAAAGCCACTGCAAAGCCACTGCACACTAGGCACACATCTGTCTTCTTGCTTGAAGTTTTCTTCAGTGGAGCTTGAAGGTATTTCTTCTCTCCAAAAAAGCCAACTCAAATGGATGCTCCTTTTATTGGAAATGTGAGCAGTTTAGAGATGGGCACTCTGCTTTTCACGGCTCACCTGATTCAGCTGGAATATTACAGCACTAAGGGAGACCATTTCACTAGCTCCCAGAGTTAGATAAAAATGCAGAATCTAAATAAATAATTGAAATATTTCACATGATGTAGCTAGGATGTTTTTATCTGATCAGGAATTCCTCCCAACTTTTGAAGAGCCTTTCACCCATGCTCACTTATAAGGCAGTGCAGCAAGATGGCTAACAGTATGGCTGCTGGGGCCAAATGGTCAGGGTTTGATTTTTGCCTCTGCCTAGCTGTACAGTCTTAGACAAGTTAACTTACCCCTCTGAGGCTCCCTATAAAATGAGGATAACAACAGTATCTACCTCCAGGATTGCTGAGAAGATTAAACGAGTGGGCCCTCAATTCAGTGACTGGCATCCTTATAAGAAGAGATGAGGACACAGAGACATGGAGGGAAAAAGATCATGTGAAAGACATAGGCAGAGATTGGAGATCTGCTGCCACAAGACAGGGAAGCAGGAACCACCAGGAGCTGGAAGAGGTGAGGGAGGGTTCTCTGCTGTGTGTAAACTGTGTGTCAATTGTAGGCCTCTCCCTTTGTTCTCACTCAAACCATAAAACCTAACAGTACCTTGTCTTAAAAATTCTGATTATCATGTGGCTTATCATATGGCTATCCTGAAGATCATGGACCATGCCCGATGCCATCATTTAAATTTCTCAGGTCCACAGTTATCACCCCTGAACTCCTTCATTTTTCATTGTAACTCACTGAAATCACAGTCTCCATCTAAGAATCAGTAAGGAATAATTTTAAATGTATGGGAGAGAAAACCCAGCTAAATTTAACTTAAAATAATTTAACAATATAAGAAGAAGGAAGAAAAGAGTCAATGAGGGAAGAAATCAGCTCTTGGTAACGAGACTTGAGGAGTAGATTGTGTCCAGGCACAGAGATGCAGCATACAAATGAGGGGGCAGGTCTTGTCCTGACCGTCCCTGATGCCCACCCCTACTCTGCTCTCCTCCCAGGTGGCCTCAAACCCTGTCAGCGGCTCCTACACTGTGACCTCGCTCAGCTCCACTCCCCAGAACTCCAGGTCTGGCAAGTAAGAACCCCGTGTATACCCAGCTCCTCCTCCTGTTCCATAAAGGGTCCTGTGCCTGGATCCTGCTGGACCAGAGAGGGCCATTTGACACCCCATTGCTAGGACATTGGGGATTTGGAATATGCAGATTAGCTCACACTGAGGAATTAGAACACCCTAGTCCTAGTGAGGAGTCAGCCCCACACCAAAGCTGTGGGCTCTGGGACGGAGCCATCACTGTGTTAAATCCAGAGGCCACTGTCAGGAGGCACAAGGCACAGCCGTCCACCTCCACTCCCTCTCTGCCCTTCTGTTTCTCAGTCACTCTTTGACCCTCTGAAATAGGCTTCCTTCCCCATGACTGCTAAGACTGCTCTATCAAAGCTCTTCGAGAAAGCCCAGAAAATTCCAGATCCTTCCAAAACCACCTCAGTCCTTTTCCTTCCTGACCCAGTGAAAGATCCCCCCATCTCACTTCTGTAACTTGACCCTTTTTGGTTAATTTCAGGTGTCAACTTGACAGAGCTAAGGGATGCCCAGAAAGCTAGTTAAGCATTATTTCTGGATGTGTTCACACGGCTGTTTGTGGAAGAGATTAGCATTCAATTCCATAGACTATGTAAAGAGGCCCACCCTCACCAGTCTGCGACCTGATACTACCACAAATACGCAGGCAAAAGATAAGTTCATCAAATACCATAAGAAACTGCAGTAACAATTCAGAGCAGAAGGAAATGACAAATCTCCAGAAACCAACCTTGAAGTCACAGAAATTTACAATCTAAATGACAGAGAATTCAAAATAACTGTCATAAAGAAACTCACCAAGTTACAAGAATGTTCAGACAGTTCGATGAACTCAGGAATAAAATTAATGAGGAAAAGGAATACTTCATCAAAGAGACTGAAACTATTAAAAAAAAAACAAGCAGAAATTCTGGATATAAAGAACATAATTAATGAGATAAAAAAGAATCTAGAATCCTTACAAAATAGAGCTGATATCATGGTTGAAAGAATAAGTGATTTAGAGGATAGAAATATAGAAATGCTTCCAGTGGACGAGGAGAAAGGACTCAGATTTTTAGAAAATGAAGGAATTCTTGGAGAAATATATGACGCAATTATAAAAGCAACCTAAGAATTATACGTATTCCAGAGGGAGAAAAGAGGGAGAAAGGAGCAGAGAGCTTGTTCAAAGAAATAATAGCTGAGAACTTCCCAACCCTGGGCAAGAACCGGACTTACAAATACATGAAGCCAACAGAACGCCTAATTACATCAATGCTTAAAGACCTTCTCCAAGGCGTATAATAGTAAAATTGGCAAAAGACAATGACAAAGAAAAAATTTGAAGGGAAGCAAGACAGAAGAAAATAACCTACAAAGGAACCCCTATCAGGCTTTCAGCATATTTCTTGGCAGAAACTTTACAGGCAAGGAAAGAATGGAATGATATATTAAAAATACTGAAAGAAAAAAACTTTCAGCCAAGAATACTCTATCCAGTGAAATGATCCTTATGATACAATGGAGAAATAAAAGTTTTCCCAGATAAACAAAGGCTGAGGGAGTTCATCGCCACGAGATCTCCCATACAAGCAATGATCAAGAACGCCCTCATACCTGAAACAAAAAGAAGGCAAATGTCTACAAAGCTTTGAGCAAAGAGATAAATAGACAGAATCAGAAAGCTACAGCTCTGTTTCACAACAGGGTAGCAAATACTTAATTATAACTTAAAAGAAGAAGGGAAGGAAGGCATCAAAAGTAACTATAAACACTTCAACTTAGTCACAAACGCACAACACAAAAATGAATAACTTGTGACAACAATAACTCAGAAGGAGAAGAGGAAAGGGATGGAACCTGCTTAGGCTAATGGAGATAAGAGGCTATCAGAAGATGGACTGTCTCATCTATGAGATCTTCATACAAACCTCAGAGTAACCAGCAAACAAAAAATCAGAGCAGAGCCTTGGATCGTAAAAATAGAGAAAACTGCCACAGAAAACCCCCAAAATGAAATGGTAGTCAGAAACACAAAGGAAGAGGAACAATGGAAATATAGATTAGGTGGGATTAAGCCCTCATGTATCAATAATCACTCTAAATGTAAATCGATTGAATTCTCCAATCAACAGACACAGAGTGGTGGGGTGGATTAGAAAAGAAGACCCAACGATATGCTGCCGCCAGGAAACACATATCAGCTCTAAAAACAAACAGGCTCAGAATGAATGGATGGGAGACAATACTCCAAGAAAATGGCAAATAAAGGAAAGTAGGTGTTGCCATACTTATATCAGACAAAGCAGACTTCAAGATAAAAAAGACTATGAGAGACAAAGAGGGGCAGTATATAATGATAAAGGGGACTTTCCACCAAGAGGACATATCCCATTCAACATAGTACTGGAGGTTTTGTCCAGAGCAATTAGGCTGGAAAAAGAAATAAAAGGAATCCCAATTGGAAAGAAAGAAATGAAACTCTTGCTGTTTGCAGATGACATGACTGTAAATAGAAAAAACCATAAAGAATCCATCAGAAAACTATTAGAAATAATCAACTACTACAGTAAAGTTGCAGTGTACAAAATCAACTTACCACAATCAGTTGCATTTCTACTCTAATAATGAACTAACAGAAAGAGAACTCAAGAATACAATCCCATTTACAATTGCAACAAAAAGAAAAAAGTCTCTAGGGATAAATTTAACCAAAGAGGTTAAAGACCTATACAATGAAAACTATAAGACATTAGTGAAAGAAATCAATGATGACCTGAAGTAATGGGAAGATATTCCATGCACATGGATTGGAAAAATAAACACAGTTAAAAAGTCCATATTACCTAAAGTAATCTACTGATTCAATGCAATGCCAATCAGAATTCCAACGACATTCTTCACAGAAATAGAACACAGAATCCTAAAATATATATGGAATAACAAAAGACCTCGAACAGCCAAAGCAATCCTGAGAAGAAAGAATAAAGCTGGAGGCATCACAATCCTAACTTGAAAATATATTACATAGCTATAGTAATCAAAATGGCATGGTACTGGCACAAAAGCAGACTCATAGATCAATGGAGCAGAACTGAAAGCCCAGAAAGAAAACTAGACATCTGTGGCCAGTTAACCTCTGACGAAGTAGCCAAGATCATACAATGGAGAAAGGCAAGTCTCTTCAATAAATGCTGTTGGGAAAACTGGACAGCCACATGCAAAAGAATGAAAGTAGATCATTATCTTCCACCATACACAAAAATTAACTCGAAATGGATAAAGACTTGAATCTAACACTTGAAACCATAAAACTCCTAGAAGAAAATATACGCAGTACAGTCTTTGACATCGATCTTAGCAGCATCTTTTCCAATACCATGTCTACTCACGCAAGGGAAAGAAAAGAAAAAATATACAAATGGGACTACATGAGACTAAAAGGCTTCTGCAAGGCAAAGGAAACGATGAACAAAACGAAAAGACAGGGCCGGCCCCGAGCCTTAGTGGTTAAGTGTGCACGTTCTGCTACTGGCGGCCCAGGTTCGGATCCCAGACGCACACAAACACACCACTTTTCCCACCATGCTGCGGCCGCGTCCCACATACAGCAACTAGAAGGATGTGCAACTATGACATACAACTGTCAACTGGGACTTTGGGGGAAAAAAAAAGGAGGAGGATTGGCAATAGATGTTAGCTCAGAGCCAGTCTTCCTCAGAAAAAAAGAGGAGGATTACCATGGATATGGATGTTAGCTCAGGGCTGATCTTCTTCACCAAAAAAAAAAAAAAAAAAGGAAAGACAACCCACCAACTGGGAGAAAATATTTGCAAATCATATATCTGACAAGGGGTTAATCTCCAAAATATATAAACAACTCATACAACCCAACAACACAAAAACAGATAATCCAATCTAAAAATGGGCAGAGGATATGAACAGATACTTTTCCAAAGAAGATATACAGAAGGCCAACAGACAAATGAAAAGATGTAAAACATCACTAATTATTAGGGATATTCAAATCAAAACTACAATGAGAGATCACCTTATACCTGTCACAATAACTAAAATTCCCAAGACAAAAAGTACCAAATGTTGGAGAGGATAAGGAGAAAAGGGCACGCTCACACATTGCTGGTGGGAATGCAAACTGGCGCAGCCACCAGGGAAAACACTATGGAGATTTCTCAAAAAATTAAAAATAGAAATAGCATACCTTCCAGTTATCCCACTACTGGGTATTTATCCAAAGAAATTGAAATCAACAATTCAAAGAGATTTATGCACCCCTGTGTTCACTGCGGCATTATTCACAATAGCCAAAACATGGAAGCAATCCAAGCGCCCTGCTACAGATGAATGCTTAAAGAAGACGTGGTATGTATTATATACAATGGAATACTACTCAGCCAGAAAAAAAGACAAGATCATCGTGTTTGCAACAACCTGGATGGACCTTGAGGGTAGGATGTTAAATGAAATAAGCCAGACAAAATCAAATATGCATGATTTCACTCATACGCAGAAGATAAACATACACAGGGATAAAGAGAACAGATTAGTGGTTACCAGAGGGGACGGGGGCTGGGCATTGAGTGAAAGAGTTAAAGGGGCACATATGCATGGTGATGGATAATAGTTAGACTACTGGTGGTGAGCATGATGCAGTCTATACAGAAATTCACAAATAATAATGAACACCCGAAATTACACAATGTTAACACCCTTTATAATTTCAATAAAATAATTAAAAAAGAAAAAAAATAATTCATTCTTTTTTATGGTTGAATAGTATTCCACCGTGGGGATATACCACACTTTGTGTATCTGTTCACCAGTAGATGGACATTTTGGTTGTTTTCCGTTTTTGTCTAGAATAAATAGGTTGTTATCAACATGTGTGTACAAGTCTGTGTGTAGACATATGAGTTTATTTCCCTTGGATGGATTCCTAGGAGAGGAATGGCTGGATAGACGTATGTAATTATTAAAGACGCATCCAAGCTATTTTTCACCAGCACTCGATGAGAGTTTCAGTGACTTGACATCTTCAACAACACTTGCTATAGTCAGTCTTTTTAATTTTAGCCATTCTCAAGTGTGGTAGAATCTCATGATGACTGTCACTTATATTTCCCCAATGACTCATGTTGTGAAGGAGAAGGCAAGCCACGCACAGACTGGGAGAAAACATCTGCAAAACATATCCCTAGAAAAGGACGTGTACTTATAATATATAAAGAGCGATTACAACCCAATGGTAAGAAGACAATCAACACGTCATGGCTTACCAGGAGACAGCAGATCAGGCCTGTGATGAGCACCAGGAGGCCTGCCAAGCAGATGAGGATGAGGGTCCAGAAGGGGAGGTCTGGGGAGACAAGTGGTGGGGTGAGCCACCTCCTGTCATCGCCCCAGGGCTCCTGCTGACCCCACTGTGCCTCAACCGTCCTTGACAAGGGTTGGCCAACTTTCCTCATCATCCAAGACCCTGTGCGCATGGTTCTCTTCAATGAGGCACAGCATCAAGATACTCGCCCCCTACCATGGGCTGGGGTTTCCTGCAGGTTTACCATGCTTCTCAGTCAAGGTGTCATCTCTGTTGGGAGAATATTCTGGAAGTGAATGAAATGGAGAATGCATGTGAGTGTGTTTCACTCTTTTTAATAAAACTTTTTAGACACAGAAAAATAAAGGGAACAGTCTCATAAACATCCATCATCTAGATTTAACAATGTACATTCCATCCAATTAAAACAATATTTCATCAATGTATAAATTATTAACACTTGCCACCCTTGATTCATCCCATGTTTTCAATGAAATATTAAACTCAAGTAGACATCATGATGTTTCACCCCATTTTACTTTCCATCTCTAAAAAGTGAGCACACTTTGCTACAAAATCCAAGGCCATTATCACAGAACAAAAATGTAATAAATTAAACCAAATTAATACCTCTGGGCACAGAGGACTGAATTTGGGTTGGACTATCTTATGACGGCCGGGGGGGAGAATGGGTCATCACAGTTGGCAAGCCTATGTGATCTCTCTAAATTCGTAAATTCCCACTCAAAATTGTTCTTCCGTGCCTAGAAACACATCATCCCCTTCTCCTTTATCTATTTGCTTAATATTCATTTCCTAGGATTAACCTACAATGTAATTTCCTGCAGGAAGTCTTCTCTGGTTACCCCCTAAAAATATGAGTTTGTTCAGATCAAATAATTGATAAGTTTCAATTCTCTATTCTTGTTATTGCCAGCTACAACATAAACTCCAGGAGGGAGTGGGCATGGGGGGAGGGGTGCAGGTCACCCTACTTGTGCCTCTACCCAGACAACCTCTTAGAGGTGTGCTGTCTGATATGCAGCAGCAACAAGTCTCTTTTTGAATTAAAATTAATTTTAGTTAAATAAAATAAAAATTCTAACCTCAGTAACATTAAAAATCAGTAACAATAAAGACCAGTCACAATACCATCTTTCGAGCACTCAACAGCCACATGCAGCTATGCACTGGACAGCACAGATATAGAACATTCCACCACTGCAGAAAGTTCTAGTGCATTGGTGCTCACCTAGAGCGGGACTTGGCAAACTATAGCCTGTGGATCAGAAACCACATCCACCCCCAAACCTGTAAGTCTGCTTCACACACAGCTGGAGGCCCTCATTGACCATCTGGCCCAGTGGCTCTCAGTGCAGAGATAAGGAAACAAAAGTCCGTAGAGGGGAGGTGACTAGCTTGAGGTCACTGAGCTGTCTAGGAGAAGGTGAGGGCCTCCCATACTACACTGGTGTCCTTTTCTCTCTCTCAATGGTGGGTAAAGACTGGGGGACTATGCCACCTCCTGCCAGCCTGAGCAAGTTCAGTGTTCTCTCAGTCCCAGGCCTCCAGAGTCCCTAGAAAGGCCTCACTTTCTTCCCCAATGACCAGGGAGCCTTACCATCCCCAAGGGCATTCTTTCCGTCCAGGGTCAAGTTCTGCAGCTGGGTACCCTTCTGGTCAGCCGCAGGAATTCCTCATAGATGGCAACTCTATCCAGTCTCTGTGCCAAGGCGGCTAGGTACACAGTGAGTCCACCCAGTGTGGTTACCATGGGAGACCGACCTGGAAGGACACAAGGGATGAACAAGGGTTTCTGGAATTCTACCCTGATTCTAGATTCCCTGCTTCTGGGTCCTGTCCAAGAGAACTTTCAGCAATAATGTCAACATTTGCCTGCACTACCAAATACACTCATTATTAGCCCCATGTTGTTATCAAGCACTTAAAATGTGGCTAGTGTGTGTGAGTGAGGAACTGAATTTCTCATGTAATTTCATTTAAAGCTTGGTGACCTAGAACAAACACAAGGGAGAGTGGGTGAGAAGATGGAGGTCTCCTGGAGATGCAGGGGGCCACTGGAGCCAGTGAAAGATCACAGACCTTGGGGCAAGGGAGACCTGACTTCAAATCCTGGCTCTGCCCCTAACTCACTGTGTGACCTTAGGCACAATAATCCCCTTTCTGAGCTTCAGTTTACCCACGTGAGAAATGGGGAAGGCAGCTAGGACATCACCTCTGGACACTGAGAGAACCCAGGTACGCAGGGAAAGTGAAGGGTTGAAACAATCACGTAACAGATGTAAGTCAGATGGAGGAATGACGGTGCCCTCAGGGCAAGGAGAGACGGGACAGGGGAGAACCCACCTGGTCCTGGGTGTCCCTCAGCAGGGCGGTGTATTCCCAGGATGTGGGCTCCGGGTTGCTGAGGTTCCAGCTGATGATGTGGAAATGTAGCTGGTGCTCTCTCTGGATGGATAAACTCTGTGCTGCAGAGCCTGGAGCCACCAAGAGGAAGAGCAGACAGGTGGAGACTCTCCGTTCCCAGCACACAGGCATGGTGGCCCACGGGGTCAGGATGGTAGGTGCAGACAGCGTCCACACTGCTGGCTTCCCCATCCTTTTCAGGCCTGGGGAGAGAGGGACGTGGGGACTCTAGAGAGAGGTCCGGAAACCTCTGGGGTGGGGGTCAGAACAGGAAGGAGGAAATGGGAGGACAGGGGCGAGACAGAGAGGGGTGGTGACAAAAGTGGTCATTAGGGGCAACTAATCAGGGGAGGGTCTCACCTGAGGGAGACCAGTCTGCAACTCAAGGAGAAGAGGCCCAGGCTGCTCTTCTTGAACAAGGATCCAGCTGGGGAGGAAGGAGGAGGAGGAGGAGCAGGAGGGACAGGGATTGGGGGAGGGGCTGGGTGGGATTAACCCAACGGGAGCTGCTGGGACCAGGGTCTCACCAGGCTCTGCAGGACCCTCTCAGTGAAGTTGAACGTGGCTGAGCCGTTGCTCCTGTCTGATGAATACTTGAGGGTGGAGATGGGGAAGGTGACTGTGAGGGACTTCAGGTTGTGCCCCAAAGCTGCAAGACGAGAGGGAGAGCGATGGCCATCACTGAGAGCAGGACCAGAGTCCTGCACTCATTATCATCTGTCGTCTTCTCTCCCAGTGGCACCACCACCCACCCGTGTGGTCACCCAAGTCAGAACCAGCACATCTGCTCAGCTCCTCCTCCCTCCCAGTAACACAAATTCCAGTTGCACACTGGTCCTCACATATACTCCCTCTCTCCATCCCTGTCCCAGCTTAGGTGTTAATTTCCTTCACCGGGACCAACACCCCAGCAGGCTCACTGGATGCTCTGTCTAAAGGATGTTCTACATGACTACTAGAAGAATCTTTCTGAAATGAATACCTCACTAGGGCCACCACTGCTCTAGTACCACCCATTGCTCCCTATGGCCTTCAGTGTTTAGTTCAACCTTCTTGACCTGGCACTCAAGGCTCTACTCAATCTGGCTTCTGCTGACCTTTCAGTCTCATTTTATCCATCTACTGCGGGTTAAACATTATGCTTCACGCAATCCAAATTCATTTCAATTCTCATCATACAGCATGTTGTTTCTGGCCGGAGCCTTTGATCATGGAATCCTCTCTGCCAGGAAAACCCTTCATCCTCTAGTTTCCAGGGTCCCTCCTACTTATTCTCAAAGACTCCATTCTGGTGAAACTTTCTCTAGCAAGCTCTTCCCTTCCAAATTATGCCAGGCGCCTCTCCCCAAAACATCCCACATCATACTATAATGGTGTGTTAATTTCACAATATTAGGGCCTCTCTGAGGGCTGGCATTAGACTGAATCGTCAGTATAATCTTTGTGATCAGCATGATTGCCCTAAAACCAGAATTTCACACCCTGGCTTCCCAGCTCCTGGATCACAACTGGCTGGTGGAGGAGTGGGGCCGGAGAGCTTCTCTTGGGAAGGAAAAGGGGCCCCCAGATACCTGTGGTGGCTTCTGGTGGCACAGGTGATGATGAAGTATGCAGGGACGTGGTGGCCGGCTCGGGAGCTGTGGCGAGGGCTGTCATCAGGGAGGGACAGAGTGGGAGGAGCCCCCAGGCTCACCCGGGCTCCAGCAGTGGCTGTGCCAGGACCACCATTCACAGGTGAAGCATAAATGAGAGTGAGGGGACGGATGACTGTGTGAGTAGAGGGATGAGAAAGCCTGTGGATGAGAGGAGCCCGAGAGAGAGAGATAGGTGAACAAGAGAGACTGAACTCGGAGGAGAGACAGATGGACGGGCAGAAAACTGGACAGACGGATGGGATACCTGGAAAAGGAGGACCAAGGGCGGGGCTTTAGGAGAATTAAAGTGAAAACCACATGGGGTCAGAATGTGGTGGAGAACACGTCTGTGTCTAAGGCTTTCTCACACTGGGCTGGGACTCTCCACCAGAACCCGGGAGGGAGAGAAGGGATGAATTAGGGCCCTTCCAGGTGCTTCCCTCACCAAGGACAGCGGGTGAAGGAGAACAAGTGCTCCCCAACCCCAAATGTCGACGGGACCCAGGAGATCAGGACCAGGAATACTCACTGGTGGTAGTCGGGGCTGCGGCTCCATAGGTGTAATCTGTGGAGAGAAGGCGAGAGGAGCTGAGCAAGAGTTGGGGTGAACATAAAGGATTAAGGGAGAGGGAGGATGTAGGGAGCTTTGTGGGGAAAGCAGAGGGGAAGAGGGGAGGGGAAGAGGGGAGGGGAAGAGGGGAGGGGAAGAGGGGAGGGGAAGAGGGGAGTGGTGTTCAGGGGGGAGGCAACGAGATGGAAGGTGGCTGGACCCAGTGATCACACAGTGATGAGGAGACTGATCCCAGACCAGGAGCATAGAGAGATGGATCATAGCTCACTTTAGAGCAACGCAGGCAACACAGAACTCTGACTGGGAGAGAGAGTGTGGCTGTAGCACAGCCCCTCACCACTGACGTAGAGGCTGTCCCCGTCCAGGGTGAGGGAGCCCAGGTGGGTGACGCCCTGGGTCTCATGGCACGGCTCCCAGTAGAGTCACTCTCTGTCCAGCCCGGGACCTGCGGGGGTCAGAGTGGAAGGTGCAGATGATGTCCACCCCAGTGGCTGCCCCACCCTTCTCAAGCCTGGGGGAGGGAGAACCTGGGGACATGGAATACTGAGCAGGGGTCATTCTGGGTGTGGAAAGCGAGAGAGGGGAAGGGAGGAGGCTGAGGGAGAGGCTGAAGGGGCTGCTCTGATGTCTGGAGAGGCTCTCCTCGGTGTCTCCCATGTGAGACAACCCCCTCACAAGTAAGGCCTGACTTCCTGTAGGATGTGGAGGGGGGCCTGTGAGTGACAAAGAGGGGTGAACACACAGCCCTGGGTGAGGGGGTGCCTGCAGCTCTGCACGGACAGCAGCGAGGAGAACAGTCTCTGCCCTGTGCCATCTGACACATGCAGGCAAGAAAGTAACGTTACGTTCTCTCGGTTCTACCCTCCAAGGTCTTTTCTTTCTATTTGATTAATACTCCACAGCCATCACCCAGGCCTAGGGAACAATCATCTTATTCCTCATCTTATTCCCAGCACCTCCCATCTTGCCTCTTAAGTCTACATTCTTAACCATGAAATCCATTTGAACCAACGTGCTTAGACCAAACGCTAATCACATCCTCCTTCTACTCGCATCTCTCCAGAGTCTTCCCACTGGTCTTAGAACAGAGTCCCAAGTCACCCCTGATCTGGTCCTGCCTGTCCCCCATCGCCGGCGTGGCTCACACCCCTCCCCCTGTGTTGACTCGGCTCAGCCATCCCTCTTCTCAGTTCATGGACACACCAGGCTCTCTGCTTCAGGGGTGTCCTCATGCGGGTCCCTCTGTCTGAAACGCTCTCTTGAACACACTCCCACATCCTCACTCCAGTCTAACCCTCCAACTAGCTAAATCCTGTCCAAACTCTAGCTCTCAAGCTAAATATCAGTCCTTCTCAAGAGGGCTTCCCTGCCCCCTCAGGTTGAGTCCCCTTGTGCCAAACTCCCACATTACTCTCATCATTAACTGTTTAAAATCCAAATTCCCAAATACAATATAAATTCCACGGAGGTGGGACAAGGTCTCTCTGGTTCTCCAGGTCCCCATGCATGTGGCCCAGAGCCTGGCTCATCAGATGAGGAACCATCCCAGTTTGTCTAGGACTGCCCTGGTTTGAATACTAAACGTCCTGTGTCCTGGAAAACCCCTCTGTCCTGAATAAACGAGGATGGTGGGTCACCATAAATTATAAACTCAAAGACTATCTATTGCATGACAAGCACACATTCCCCTCAAGAACATCACAGGAAAGCTAGAATGAAAAAGGCACACACACACACACACACAATTAGTAGAGGCCAACAACTAAATACAAAATTACTTAACAAGATTCTCTGCAACATGAATCACCAGACCGTTATTTCAGAAAAGTTTCAAGAAACAAAGTTAATTCCCTTTAGAAGGCAAGGTGGTGAGAACAGGTTTTTTAGAGACTAGTGCCCTGCCCTGCAATCTACAGTGTTGCTTAGTACTCCTCCAAATGATTTGAAATGTCATAAAGAAAAAAATGCTCAAAATAAATCTGGCTACTGGCAAATTCAATGTTAAATTTGTTATTAATACAAAGAAGTTCCAATCATCTTTTTCCCTGAATGCTCCTTTATTTCAAATTTTTGTGGAGGATTTATAGGACTTTAGAAGTCAAGTTGAATGGGTCTAAGGAATGTTGCTGAGTATCCCTGCTAATATTTAATGGGATGTCTTCTAATACTACATACACACGCAAAACATTTCTGTATTTATATTATATATAAATCCTGACTTTTGAGTATTATGCAATGCAAGTAAATCTATATTTTCTACTATAATACACATTTGCAGTTATTTACATTTGTTTTATGTGTTCTTATTTGCATATAACTGTACTTACTGAAATATTTACCACACAGAACCACACACAGCTTACCATCTTTCCCTTGAATATAATCCATCAAACATCAATAATTTTTCTCAAGATACCCTCACTCTCAGTGTCCATGTGGTGACAACCTGAGCCCAGGAAAGCCCACTGGCAGGTCTTCTGCACAGCGGAGGCTGCCGGAACCTGTTGGTACCAGGTCCACAGGGTACTCACCTGGTCACACAGAAATCCATGGATCAGCGAGGACAGGTGGACTCTGAGCCTGCTTTCACCTCAAACTTGAGCTCCACGGATGTTTTCGTGTCTGAGGGGAGAAGAAAAGCGCAAACAAGCTTTTGAGGCCTTTTCTAGGGTGTTGGATGGAAAGGCCACCCAATTCACTTTTCTTTTTTGTATTTACTGATTTAACTGTAACTGTTGGCTGAAACTGGATTTTTCCGATTCCTATCCAGTCACCTGCTCCCCAAGATGGGAGGAAGCAGCTTCGTGCTGTGTGCACTTGTGTCGCTCAACTCACTTGGCTGGACACAGACTTTTTGCTGACTCTGGACCCTTTAAACAAGCTTGTCATTTAGGGCCCCTGTAAGTGACTCGCTGACTTGTAAACAATTTCCACACTTCATTCAGGGCTCGGGAGATTTTCAGGCCCTGGAGCAGGTTTCCCAACCTCGGCACCACTGACATTTGGGGCCGGATGATTCTCTGTCGGGCCGTCCTGGGCCCTGGAGGACGCTGAGCAGCATCCCTGCCTCCCCCTCTAGATGCCAGGAGCGCCCCCATTTGTAACAACCCAAACACCGCCTCCAGACGCGGATAAGCGCCCTGCGGACAAAATCACACGGAGGACGGTGACGGGGACTCTGAGGAGGGGCCGGCGGCGCCCGGAGCCGGGAGGAACAGCAGCCTCGGGCGCCCTGACGAACAGCCCGGGGGAACCGGGGCTCCGGGGGGACGGGGGGACGCCGGGCCGTGACGGGGCTGCCCGCGGCCCAGGCCCCTCCCTGGACCGCGACCGGAGCCGGGACCGCCCGCCGCTCACCGCGCGTCGCCCCTTCGGCCGAAGGTCCAGGGGAATCCCGTCCGCGCCGAGAAGACTGGACACACCGCGCAGACCTCCCGCTCCATCCAGGGCGCCGCCCGCGCTTCCGCTTCCGGTCTCGGGCGGGCGTCTGGGAGGAGAGAAGTTCGGGGAGGACGGACGATTGGGGGCTCCGGGTTGAGGCCGCGGGGGGGACGGGGCGGGGCGGGGCGGGGCCTCTCACCCCAGCCTCGGGGGAGGTGTCTAGTTTCTAGAGTTAATGTGAGACCGGTCCGCGGGCTGGGTCAGCACCAGGGACAGGGACCAGGTCTAGGGGCGGGGCTGTGGGTGGAAACCAGTTAAAGAGGCGGGGCTGTGGGCGGGGACAAGGGTGCGGGCGGGGCAAGGGGCGGGGACCAGGCTGTGGGCGGAGCCCGGGACCTGGCGGGGAGAGACGGAAAGAGCCGAACTGTGGCCGCGAAATCGGAGAGAGACGAACCCGAACCGCTGAGCCGAGGAGCGGCTGAAGATAATGTCAGTTTTATTTCATCCTTTCCAATAAATCATTCCTTTTGTATCATTTCCTGCCAATATTGCATTAAGCAGGGCCTCCAGTGTGTGTTTCGTAGAAGCAATGATAATGAACGTTCTTCTCTTATCCTTGATTTCAACACTGCACCATAAAGTTTGACTCTGTAAATACTCTTTATGAGATTGACAGAGTTCCCTTCTATTCCTGATTTTGTAAGAGTTGTTTTTGTTGTTGCTGTTTATTTTTTAATACACAAATGGTGTTGAATTTAATTAAATGTCCTTTTCTGCAGTTATCGAGGTTATTATTTCTCCCTTTTCAGGGACTAGAGTACTGAATTACATGGCATGACCCAAGCTTAGTCATGATATGGCCTTCTTATAAAATATAGCTGGATTTGGAATGCTGATTTGATTTTTATTTAGGATACATGAACTTAATTCAAGAAGGAGAGTGGCCTGTTATAATAGTCAATTACTAAATTGACTAAGGAAGCATTTCAACTCTGCAGTTCTCATCCAGAATATTTCCTCGGATGAATAACGGACATAACAGAGAGGTAGAGAAAGTCTCTGTAAAGCATATACTCACCTGTCTCATTGGAAATCTCATTCTCTGGGCAGGGAGTGCAGTGAAAACAACAGAAAGCCTCTCTCTCCTGAGGGCTCTTCCTAAATCCAGGACTACAATTCTCCCTGCATAAGGAGCATGAAGTCTGGAGATAATCAGATACCTGTTGGTAACAGCTGTGACTTTTAACTAATTTTCTAATAACTAGAATGTTTTAGATTATTGGGCATTTAACAAATATATATATATATATTTTTTCATTTTCTGAGGAAGATTCACCCTGAGCTAACATCTGTTGCCAATCTTCCTGCATTTTGTTTGTGGATTGCTTCACTCCTTTCCATGGCTGCATAATATTCCAATATATAGCTATGTCACATTTTGATTATTCATTCATCCATTGATAGACATCTAGGCTCTGTTTACCTTTTGGCTATTGGGAATAGTGCTTCTGTGAATGGTTTTTACATTTTTAAATGGTGAAAGAAAGTCAAAAGAAAAATAATATTCCATGACACATGAGAAGTATATGAAATTCAAATTTTGTTGTCCACAGATAAAGTTTTATTGGCACCCAGCCACATCCATTCACAACATCGATGGCTGCTTTCACATTATAACACTGGAGTTGCAACAGTGACCCTATGGCTTGCAAAGTTGAAAATATTTACTACCTGGCCCTTTACAGAAACAGTTGCTGAACCTTCGGCGAAGGAATCAGAAGGTTCATTATTAGTCACCTCCTTTGCAATCTCTGCTTGGATGAAATATTAATGCTCTCTTGTTTCTTCTTATTATGTTCTCCCACATTTGCGGGCTGCAGACAAATTAAGAGAGAGCCTCATTGTAATATCCTGTAAAAATAATATATGTACATATTTGTATGCAGTGTATAGTAATAGTGATAGTAGCTGATAGATATTTACTGTGTACATCCTACTCTGCCAAATGCTTTCTGTGCATTGTTTCATTTAGTCCTCAAGATAACTGTGTGAAGTAGACAAATATTTTTTAGTAGATGAGAAAACTGAGGGTCAAAGAGACTGTCAATTGTTAAGGTCACATATTACATGGTTGGATCTGGAATGCGGATGTTATGGCTGAATTGCGTCTCCCCAAATTGGTATGTTGCCGCCCTAACCCCCCGGGACCTTAGAATGTGACTGTATTTGGAGACAAGGCATTTAAAGTGGTGATTAAGGTAAAATGAGGTCATTAGGGTGGGTCCTAATCCAATATGAGTGGTGTCCTCATAAGAAGAGGAGATTAGGACACAGACATGCACAGAAGGGAGACCATATGAGGACACAGGGAGAAGGTGACCGTCTGTAAGCCAAGAAGAGAGGCCTCAGGAGAAACCAACCCCACTGACACCTTATCTCAGAATTCCAGACTCCAGCACGGTGAGACGATAAATGTCTGTTGTTTAAACCACGTAGACTGTCATATTTTGTTACAGCAGCCCTAGCAAACTAATCCTGTGAAACTCATGCGATCTGCCAGAAAAGCCAGTCCTCTAAGCTCACAGAATTTATTGTCCCTGATTTGGGCTGTACCCTTCAGACGTCCCTCTCCTTCTAGAACCTCTTCCTTCTCAGAGGCTTAGGCCTGGAGGCTCACGTTTTTTCTTCTCTAGATTCTTGCAGATCCACTTCCCTGAAATTCTGGCCCGTGGGCCCTGTGCTTGGGGAGCAAATGTGATGATGTATTATTTTCCTCTCCAAGCTTCTGCACTTTCACATCTTCCTCTGGTTCTACTTCTGGGAGTGTCTGAAGGTCTAGGGTGACAGTTCTTCTAGCTGTTCCTTCTGCCTTTGAGATAGAATGATAAGTAAGAGCATTCGTGGAACTGAGTTTCTGCAGTAATCTGCAGAGGGAGCGTGTGTGTCCATCAGGGCTTGCAAACACCAGGAATCTGCTCCAAGGGGGTGGGAAAGCAAATTGTGATACACTCACAGAACAGCACACAATGTAGATTGAAAAGAGTGTGGCCGAGCTCTAACTATTGCTAAGGAAGGGGTTTCCAAGAAATATTTCTTATCAGTCAGAGTGCAATTAGGAAATAGAAACTGTACACATTTTTATTGTTTTATCTTGATTTTTAAGGAAGTATAGCTAGAGGTTGTATCTTAGCTTTCTAAGGTCAAATGTATTTATCTTTGTGAAATGAGATCAAGCCCCATATGAAAACAAATTTAAGAGACCGCGATTCTCTGGAGAAACTCAAAACTCATGTCTTTTGGTCCCTTTGTATAGCATAAAATAATTTTGTCCCTTTATATAGAATGGGCAATAAAATAACTTGGCAGAATGGTGGGCACTCTTTATTTTGGAGCCAATCTTATCAACTTTTGGAGGGATGATTCACATACAACACACGGCTTCCTTTCACAATGTAAAATTTGCTGTGTTTTGACAACCTCTGTCACAATCAAGATAAAGAACATTTCCATCATCCCCCTCACTTTCCTCGAGGCTTTTTCTGATACATCCCTCCCTCTGCTTCACTCTAGGCCACCATTGATTTGTTCCTCCTCTCTCCCCTATATATGGTTTGCAACCTCTAAAATTTCCTATTGTTGGACTGTGTGATGGCTAACTTTATGTGTCAGTTTGGCTAGACTGTGGGGACTAGTTGTTTGGTCAAACACCAGTCTAGGTGTTGCCGTGAAGGTATCTTTCAGATGTGATTAACACTTAAATCAGTAGATTTTGAGAAAACCAGATGGCCCTCCATAATGTGGGTGGGCCTCATCCAGTCAGTTGAAGGACTTAAGAGCAAAGATTGAGGTTTCCCAGAGTGGAAGGAATTCTTCTTCCAGACAGTAATGTAGAAATATAGAAATTCTGCCTGAGTGTCCGGCCTTCAGCCTCAAGACTAGAGCATCAACTCTCACCTGAGTCTCCAGCCTGCTGGCTTGTCCTACAGATTTTGGACTTGCCAACCCCCACAACTGCATGAGCCAATTCCTTAAGATCTCTCTCTCTCTCTCTTCTATTGGTTTTGTTTCTCTGGAGAACCCTGACTAGTACAGAACTATTCCAGCATTTACTCTTTTGTGTCTTTTATGTCAGATTTCTTTTCCTCAGCATAATGTCTTAGAGATTCATCCACATCATTGAGCAAGTCAGCGCTTCATAGTGTAGACATATCACCTATCAATGGACGTTTGGGTTCTTTCCAGTGTTCAGTACTTGTGAATAAAGCTGCTGTGAACATTGGTGTGTGAGTCATTCTATGGAGGTATGTTTTTATTTCTCTTGGATAAATACCATATGATCCAGTAATCCAACTTCTGGGTACATATGCAAAGGAAATGAGAACAGGATATTGAAAAGATATCTGCACCCCCATGTTTATTGCATCATTATTCACAATAGCCAAGATGTGGGGACAACCTGTCTGTCAACAGAAGAATGGATAAGGCAGATGTGACATATATATGATGGAATATTATTCAGCCATGAGAAAGAAGGAAATCCTGCCATTTGTGACAATATGGATGGACCTTGAGGGCATTATGCTAAGTGAGATAAGTCAGACAGAGAAAGACAAGTACTGTATGACCTCACTTATAGGTGGAATCTAAGAAAAGCTGAACTTGTAAAAACAGAGAGTAGAATGGTGGTTTCCAGGTGCTGGGGTGTTGGTGCAATGGGGAGATGTTGTCCAAAGGGTACAAACTTGCAGTTATAAGATGAATAAGTTCTTGGGATCTCAAGCACAGCATAGTGATTATAGTCAACAATACCGTATTGTTTACTTTAATGTTGCAAAGAGACTAGATTTTAAATGTTCTCACCACAAAAAAGGATTGATAATCATGTGACATGATGGAGATGTTAACTGATGCTGCAGTGGTAATCATGTTACAATATGTAAATATATCAAATCAACCCGTTGTACATCTTAAACTTAAAAAAGTGTATGGATATATTTCCATTCTAGTTGGTAAATCACGACTTCAGTCCAGCTGCATATCTAGCCTTTACCATAAGATATCCCCCAATCCAGCTACTGATGAGTTAGTGGCTGGCACCAGGGGTGGCCCCTAGGATCTTGTCTGAGGCTCATAGCCAGTGTCCGTTCTGTATGGTCAGTGCCCTGCCCAGACCAGGAATCCTATACTTTTAATATCACCTGTGCAGAAAAATATTAACATAATTGGCCATTGGTTGGGGTCTGGGAACTTGGACCCTGCCATGAGGATTCTTGTGCACTGGGTTTATTGAGGGAGGACATTTAGCAGAGGAGGAGCGAGAGGAGCAGGGTAGGACAGAAGGAGGAGCTGAGCAAGGAGGTGGTCTCAGTTGGAATCTAGCCTCAGCCTAATCCCATGGGGAGCCCTGTAGCCTGAACAACACCACCGAATTGATCTCACCTTGGGGCGAGGGCTGGCTTTTTGTACTTTTGTGACCAGTTATTGGCTGTGGGCTGGGTCAGAGGGCTTGTGCAGCTGTTGGACTGGAAAGCAGTCCTCTGGGGAAGCGGAAGCTGTGAGCTTTGAGCAGGCGACACCCCCGGAAGCTGGGGGATGGGTGCACCAGCTGCTCAAGGGTGGCTGGACAGGGAGGCATCAACAGTGTCTGCTACAGGGGGCTTCAATTAGTTTAGGATGACTGGGGTTTTGGGGGAGTGGGGAGGCTAGAGGGGGAGACCAGTGTAAGATGAGGGAGGGTCTCGAGTGCCATATTAATGAGCATGGACTTCATCCTGAAGGTAATAGGGAGCCATGGGAGGGTTTAGAACACAGAAGGAGCATAGTCAAGGTGGGCAGGGCTTCCCTGGAGTCCCCCACACACAGTGTGAGGATGAGTGACATCTCTGGGGCTCCTCCAGGCTGACCTCTTCCGTCTTGAGTGTCCTTAGATTTCCCCTTTGCTGGGAAAGTCACAAGGGGTTAGGTTTCTGCAATCGCTTGACTAGAATGGTTCATTTCCTCCATCCCATCTTTCCCCTTTTTCTCCCTTTACGACTTCCCTCATCCTTGCAGGACCTCTGTGGTCCAGATATTATAGCCTTGGTCACCTCTTTTGGGTTTGAAGGGTGAATGGCATCTTGTGTGCTCAATCACTCACTAAGACCCCAGACCCCATCTGTGGTAGGTAGAATAATGTGGCTCCCCACCCCAAGTTGCCCACATCCTAATCCCTAGAATCTGTGAATATATGACCTTACACAGAAAAAGGGACTTTGCAGATGTGATTAAGTGAAGGATCTTGAGATGGGGAGATTTTTCTGGATTATCCAGGCGGGTCCAATGTAATCACAAGGGTCCTTTTAAGAGGGAGGCACAAGGGTCAGAGAGAGAGAATAAGAGAAGGAGATGGAGGGGGAGAGAGAGAGATTGGGATCTATGTGTCTGTGTATCTATATATGTATCTATGTTTCTATGTATTTATGTATCTATATATGTATGTATGTATGTACGTATGTATGTATGTATGTATGTATGTGTGTATCTATCTATCTGTCTATCTATCGAGAGGGTGAGAGAGAGAAAGAGGAAAAGGTAGAAGAAGAAGAGAGAGAGAGAGATTTGAAGCGAGAGATTTGAGGAGGCTACACTGCTGGCTTTGAAGCTGGAGGAAGGGGTCTTGAGCCAAAGAATGCAGGTGGCCTCCAGAAGCTGGAAAAGGCAAGGAATGGATTCTCCTCTGGAGCTTCCAGAAGGAGCACAGACCAGCTGCCGTCTTGATTTCGGCCTCATAAGACTCATGTGGGACTCTGACTTCCAGCCCTGTGACATAATAAATTTGTGTTGTGTCAAGCCTCTAAGTTTGTGGTGATTCATTATGGCAGCAGCAGAAGACTCATTCATCACCTCATCCCATTCCCATCCCCAGGAGGAATCTGGGCTTGATCAGAAAACCTTCCAATTCCTTAATGCAACCTCCAAAAGTCAACTCTTCCTTCTGTCTCAGACTCCCCACCCACATCCTGATGTTACCCCAATTCTCTTCCTACTTCCCAAATTCCTCTCCATCTCCACAGCCCCTGTCCTAGACCAGACCACCACCACTCTTTTCTCTCTCTTGGATCAGCCTCACTTTCTCCCTGTCTCCCCACCCATGACCACATCCTGTGCAACACCCACTCTACACAGCACAAGTGTTGTAAAACACCAACCTGCCCATTACTCCCTTCCTGAACCTCCTTAATTGTCCTGAGGATAAAGCCTCAACCCTTTCACCCACTTCAGAAGATACTGGATGAAATGATCTTTAGCGACCTCTTCAATTCAATTGTGGCTGGTACCATGCCTCCTATGAGTAGCTGTAGCTATTTGACATAGTGGGATAATGATATTGACAACAGTAACTAATACTCTTGAGCATTTAATCTGTCATGCAGGATTTTTTGATTTTATCACATGAAACCTCAAACCTTATGAAGTTATTATCGTCATTTTACTGATGGGGAAACGTTGCTTCTCAGTGTGTTAGTTACTTCTTGCTGTGTAACAAATTACTCCAAAACTTAACAACTTTAAACAACATATTTTTATTTTCTTATACTGTATCGGGGTCAGGTATCTGGAGGTGGCCTAGCTCGGTGGTTCTAGATTGGGGTCTCTAATGAGGTGGCAGTCAAACAGATGGCTGGAGATCTCAGTTCCTCCTCACAGGGGCTTCGCCACTGCGCTGCTTGAGTGTCATAACAGCATGGTGACTGGCTTCACCTCAGTGAGTGATCCTGGAAAGAGAGAGCACGGAGGAAGCCACAATGACTCTTACAACCTCAGGTGTCTCAGATGTCACACAATGTCACATCCTGCTTTTCCTGTTCATTAGAAGCAAGTCACTAAATCCAGCTCACACTCAAGGAGAGAGGAATTAGGCTCCCCCTCTTGAACCCAGGAGTATCAAAGAATTTGTGGACATCTGTTAAAGCTACACCATTGGTCTTTCTGCCTCTAGGGTCCACACTCCTGGATGCATTGAACAAGGATTATAGAAGAAAGTGCAAGTCCCAGCATCCCCTCCCAGGTAGCAATGTTACCAGACATTACTGCATGCCTTCCACAGCGATCCTTTGGGACAGGACCTATTGTTATTCCTCTTCTCCAGATGAAGAAACTGAGGCCCAGACAGGCAAGTCATCTCCCAAGGTCACTTTGGGAATATCTTGCAGAGTCAGCATTTGATCCCAGGTCTGTCTGACCTCAGACCCTCTCACTGTGATAGCCAACGCTTGGAGATTTCCTGTGTGCCAGGCTCTGTTCCAGGCACATCACATATGACCACTCCTCGGATGTTCATGTCAGCCACACGGAGTAGATCCTACCATTACTGGGCCCATCTTATGGATGGGAATGTTGAGGCATAGAGAGATTGAGAAGTTGCCCAGGACAACACATGATTGGCAAGTGGTGGAAATGGGATTTGAACCCCCCAGCAAGCTGGTTCTAGAGTCTGCTTTTACCCTCCAGTGCTTCTCAAACACAACACAGCTCTGTTTATCCTCCTTCTTGGTGGAATTTGCTGCATTTTCATGCTGGCTCTTAACTGCAGCCTCACTGGGGCAGGGTCCCTTGATGAATCTGCTTCAGTGATCATAACTCCAAGATGGGTATCTTGCCTTGCACAGATCAAAAGGGAGAATGCAAAGACAAGTGGGGCTTTTCTTCCCAAGAACTTGGGGCTGGTCTTTCCATCTCACTTTTTAGCTTGTAGCAGATAGTCTTGGTGCCTGCCCACCCCCGTGACCCTCAACCCCTCAAGGCACACTAGACTGACATCTGCCAGCCACTGCATTTTGTTATCAAGAGGGTTACACTCTGGAGCCTCAATCTGTGAGTGACAGGAGCTGGTGGATAAACACCCCAGTTCCTTCACCCCTAAGTTGGGATAACTCTGAAAAGTGCTGTCTATGCTGCCTTCTAGAGGTGCCAGGGAGATTAAGATCCAGTTTCTCGCTATGTAACCTGCTTGATAACACACCCACTGTGGGCTCTTTCCCTTCCCTATCTCACTTCTCCTCCTAGCTAGCTGGAGTTTTTGGGTACCTCCTTGATGAACTACTCTTACCAGAATTCTTGTCTCAGCATCTGCTTCTGGGGGACCCCAACTAAGGCATGACTAGACCTCCATATGTATGAGATTGTGCATGTGTGTGTGTTGGGTTGGGTTGGAGGGCTGGGAATGGGGTGGGAGTATTGTTGTGCATTGTGGTGATGATGGATATGATCAGATATAATGGAGAGCTGAAGGCAGATGAAATGATTATACTCTAGACCTTGGATTCAGAGGGTCCTGGATTCAAGTTTCAGGTCCAAGTAATCTTGGACAAGTCACATCTCTTCTCCAAGCCTCAGTTTCCTTTTGTATTTTTTGGTAAAATAGGTGGGGGTGGGAATCCCTACTTTACAATGTTGACATGATGATGAAATTAAATTTTGTTGGCAATGTGTCTACACAGTGCCTGGTACATGATGGCTATGGTGCTTATTTTTATGGAGCAGGCTGGGAAGAGACCCTTGAGTTGGGACTTGCCTCATCGGGGTCAAGTGGTGGAAGCCCATTTATTATTGGGTGCAATGGAGGAAGGTGATGAGAGATGGGAGGTAGATGTTGGTGGGGAAAGAAAAAAGAGAGCAGGAGGGAAGGAGAGAGAGAACATGGTGACACAGCAGCCAGACCAATTTTTCTTCACGGTGATGAGAGGAGAATATAAGGGGTTTGCCGCCCTGTCCTCATTTAGTGGGAGCAACTCAGCAAAAAGGGTCATGATATTCTCACAGTGTTGAGCAATTCCAGCTCCACCCCTGCCCTCTTCCCACACTTTCTGTAATTGAAAACCCGGAGAACAGAGAAAAGGTTCCCCTCTTTGAGTGACAGAAACGCAGCACGATGTGGACCTTCAGCTTGCTCCTCTTCTGGGGTGAATGTGAGGCTGAATGGGGCACTCGGGGAAGCCTGGGCTGGAAACAGGCTGTAGGAAAAAGGGAGGGCCATGGACCGTCCAGCCAAGAGGTCATAAATGTAGGTTGTACACTGCAAACACCTTTATTGGGGGACCTTCAACAAAAATCACTCTAGCTCAGGGAATTCCATCCGTCAGAGCAGAATTCCTTTATAGCCATTCACTTGACATGTATTTCCTGAGTACCTACTATGTATCAGGAGCTGTTCTAGGCAATGAGGATAGAGAAGTGAATAAACAGGCGAGGTTCCTACTCTCGTGGGGCTAACATCCTAGTGGGAGGGGGTGGGTGGAAAAGAATCCACTAACAGTAACAGCAACCACCCACTTACCATCATTCTAAGTTCCTCAAATATAGAATGCATTCAACCTTCACAGAATTTCTCTGATATTGGGTCATCAATAGCTCCATTTTACAAAGGAGAAAATTGAGGCAAAAGAGATTAAATATCTTGCCCAAGACAGCTTAGCTGGTAAGGGGTAGAGTCAGGGTTTAAAACCAGGCAGTCTGGTCCAGAGTCTGTATGCTTTATCACTACACTATGCTACCACAAATAATAAACAAAAGCATTTCAGGTAATAATAAGTGCTATGAAAGAAGTCGTTATAGAGTGTGACTAGGGGTTGTATTGAAGGCGGAAGTCAGGAAAGACATTTCTGAGGGGATGATATTTGTGCTAAGATCAGAACAATGAGATGGAGACTTTCTGTCTGTCCTCTTATTGCTTCTTCTTTAGGCGTCAGTTTTTCTTGGTATTGTTTATCTTCTATGTTGTGGTTTCTTTGACATGTCTTGTGAGTTTGGGTCATGAGTTCAAATCTAAGAATGAGGGATCTTTTCTAAGTGACAAGTGTGGGTTTCCTCTGCTGTTGTAGAGTTTCTCCTATTTTATGAAGGAGGAAACTTAGGTATGATGAGATTAAATAACTTCCCTGAGGCCACATGGTCTGTAATTGGTGAAGCCAGATTTTTAAACCCGCATATTTTGATGCCAGATTTGGTATGCTTAAATACGATACTCGGTTGCCTCTAAGATAATTCATGAGCAAGAGGATTTCAGTTAGTGATGGTGAGTTGGAGTGTTGGGAGTTTGGGTCTGTGGAACTGGTTGACTGGAAGGCTTCATCAGAAGGAGCAGATAAGTCATGGACTCCAAATGCAGGAATGCAGGGTTGTTGCTTTGGGGGGTCAGCACTGGTATTAGCCATTAGCACCCCTCATTATGCCCTGAAGTCAACCAGCAAAGAGTAGTGATGATGACTTTGATGATGTTGATGGTGAGGGTGATAATAATGGTGGTGGTGGTGGTGATGATGGTGATGGTGATGATGAAGATGATGATGGTGGTGGTGGTGATGATGATGGTGGTGGTGGTGGTGATGATGAAGAGGATGATGATGGTAGTGGTGGTGGTGGCAGTGGTGCTGATGAAGATGATGATGGTGGTGGTGATGAAGGTGATGATGGTGGTGATGATGATGATGGTGGTGAGGGATAATGATGATGATGATGATGATGATGATGATGTTGAAGAAGAGCTAAATGCTGGAGGACTACACTGCCTTTTAGATATTTAAAAAAACTAATTGCCCTACCATTTCATGAGATTTTAATACCACAGGTAGACTGTACATCTATTTGTGTATTATATGTATATCTATATGTGTATTATACATAAAGGAGTAAGATTTTTTTCATCTTTCCCAAAAGAACCAAGTTTTGCCCTTTTGGGGGAGATGTCATTCCTTTTGAGAATGCGTGTTTTATTGTACATCTTTGAAAACCGGCTGGAGCTATTTTTGTAATTGAAAAGAAAATGAATACAATCAAAATGAAAAACCAAAATAAAGTGCAGAAAGGCAGGAATGGTGGCTGTGAAGATTATGTGCAATAATGTATGTTTCTCACTCAATTGGGTCTCTCATGTAAGCTCATCAAACCTGAGGCCATGCCAGGAGTAATTTTTAAGGTTGAGCCCAAAAAGCTTCTTGCTGCTTCACGGTATTTTTCTTTTCTTTCTACACAGGGTGTTGTGGTATATGTAGCTGCAGAATATTCGCATCAACCCCACCGGAATCAGCGACATGGCGTAAGTTGGTCCAAGAGAATCCATATGACCAATGTGGTGGGAGGACGTCTTCTGGAGAGGAGATTCTTTTGTTCAGAGGCTGACAGCTGGTCACTTGCTGAGAGCTAGTTAGTGGCAGAACAAGGGATAACTTCCAGGTCTTCTGGTTCCCACTCCAGGCTCTTTCCTTTGTACCTTAGACTTGCTGTGTGACCTCAGGCAAGTCACATAACCTCTCTGATCTTCAGTTTCCTCAGCTATGAAATACAGATAACAAGATTCCTATCCCACAGGGATGTTGTGAAGCTTGAATCAAAAGAGGTAACTTTGTAAACCACCTGGTATGTGTAATAAGAACTTCATAAATGGTAGTGTGGTGGGTATTGGGATGAAATTTAATCAAACTACAACTCAATGTGAAAAAAATACATTTTTTATGTTTAATTAAGAATTCTCATCTTCCATATAAGCTCCTGTTGGATAGAGGAGGAAAACGTTGTCAGCTCTTAGTGTTCTCAATGTCTCAGTTTCTCAGTTTAGTCTTACTTGGAAAACCCAGTTTATATTGTGTGAAGACTTAATCTTTCAAAATTTCTCACCCTGCTCTTGTTCCTCCCAAGATGGCATCTGGGTGTTGGTGTAGGTGCAGCTTATGGGATCTTGTAGCTGTGAAGTGTGGACTCTGGTTGGGGTGTTTTGTCTACAGATGGAGCATGGTCCTACCTTGGTTCTTGCTTGTCCATCAATCCTCTCAGAAGCTCTGCATCTCCCAGGGGTCCATGCAGTAGCTCCTGGTTTCCATGTCCAGGCTATAGAAACCAGAAGAGTTTTCTTGGGTCACCTACTAGCTCTCCCCGTCTGCTGGTTCTAATCCTTGGCCCCCACACCATGTTGGATGTGGCAACAGCAGAAAGAAAGCTTTTGTTGGGAGAAGTCACCCCTTAGCCTTGATGCCCCTAAATTCACCCACTCCTATCTGGAAGTCTCTGAGGTGACCCATCTCCACTTGCATTTAGCCTTGAGGTGAGATGGCAGAGAAGCAGGAATCCTGGTGAGTCTTCTTCATCTTATCTCTCTTTTAGCTTCCCACAGTTTTCTTTCTGCCTGTATAACAGGTATATCCCTTACATCATATCCTGAGTCCTCGCTACACCACAGCTTAATGAAATCTCTATCTTCCAGTCCTCCAAGCCTGGCTATTGAAAAATAAAATTTATTGAGATATAACATTGTGCAAGTGTAAGGCATACAATGTGTTGATTAGATACAGTTATATATTGCACAATGATTACCACCATAGCATTAGCTAAGACCTTCATCACCTCACATAATTACCATTTTTTTTGTGGTGAGAACATTTAAGATCTACTCTCAGCAACTTTTAAGAATATAATATAGTATTGTGTACTATAGTTACCATTCTGTACTTTAGACCCCCCAAACTTATGCATCTTGTAAGGCTTTGCTTTCAAGACTATTGTCTTCTTGGGAACTCAAAAACCCAATTTGATAAGGAAAATCTGAACATTACCGTTTGGCTGTCATTGTGTGTCTGCAGCTAAGACATCTGAAATTTTCCTGAATGAGATGAAATCCTTTGGCAGAATGGGTTTGAGGGGGGGGGGTGTCACATCCCTATAAGTGGAAAAGAGAAAATTACGTCAATATATTTCCAAAAAGATCATCCTTGATTTAAAAAATCTATCATTTTTTAAACAATAAAAGTCTTTAATAAAAATTTTTAATAAACCTGAGCCCAGAAAGCCTTTGGTTGGTGAGAAAGAGCTAATCTCCACAGTTCTGGGACCCCGCCCAAGCCTGGCAGAGTGTGGGGAAGTTAGGTGGATAAATGAAGAATATGTGCCCCACAGAGAGAGTGTGAGAAAAGTATGGGAGAGGGATGTACAAGGAATTTATAAACGGGAATTCAAAAGGCTTAACCTTTGAGAAAATTTGGTACCATCAGGATTAAAAATCCATAAACACAGGTGTATTAACTTTGTGAGAGTTCATTGAACTGTACACTTATGATAGTTGCACTTTTCTATACATATATTACCCTTAGTAAAATGTTATCAAAATGCGCATACACTTGACACAGCAATTCTTCATCCAGGAATTTACTCCAAAGAAATAGTCATATAACATAGAGAGATATCTCACTATACACTCAAGGGTGTGCATGTTAGTACTATCCTGGTAACAACCTGGTATAAACTAAATGTTTGTTTACACTCAGGGACTGGTTGGGTTAATTGTTGTGTTGGTTAGAATAACTCTAGCTACTGTAACAAATAAACCCAAAACTGTCAGTGGCTTAATAAAAAGAAATTTAATTCTTGTTTGTTTAAGAGTCCAATGCAGATATTTCTGGCTAGTGAGTGGCTTTCCTCCACGCGATGATTCAGGGACAAAGATCCTTCTGTATTGTGGCTCAGCCAAGCTAGGGTCTCAGAGTCTTCTGCAGACAGCGGCAGAAGGGGAAAGAAACAGTGGAGAAGGCACATCCACTTCATAAAATCCTAGGCCTGGCCGTGACACATGTCACTTCTACTCACGGTCACATGACCATACCTGGAAGCAAGGTGAGCTGGGAAATGTAGTCCATGGTTGGGCAGCTGCCTTCTAGTGACAATTCCACACCATAGAAAGGGGAGTGTGGAGTTTTTGTTTGATCTTTGGCTACCTCGCTATCTCTGGTGCATCTATAGCTCATGGATATAATGGAATACTATGCAGCTGTTAAAAAGCATGAGTTAGGTCTATATGGACTGACTTGGAAAGTTGTCCAAAATGTATTATTTTCTTAAATTTCTATTATAGAAATATTAAACAATCAGAGGCAGAGAAAATAGTATAACAAATGGCCATGTGCCCATTGTCCAGCTTCAATGCTTGACAAAAAAAAATTTGCTTCTCTTGGTTTGCAAGACATACTGTTGAGTGAAAGAGCAAGTAGAAATAGAACAGAGCTGCCCAAAAGAACTTTCCATGATGATGGACATGTTATAGATCCACAGCAGCCACTAGTCACATGTGGTTATTGAGCAGTTGAAAAATGCTGTTGGCACTATCTTCATGCTGCCTCAAACCTACCTCAAACCAACAACCAAAAGAACCCCACACTTCCCCCTCAAGGCGCAAGGACACTTCCTCTCTTCAGTTTCAAAATAGAGTTTCTCTGTCATATTTTGTTTCAGGGTGTGAGTCCAAAGGAAGGTTTTTGCTTCTAGACAAACTAAAGCAGCTCTCTGCTAAAAAGAGGGCACATAACTAGCAATAAACCCATATAAGAAAACAATGATCCTCAACTCCTACCTCACACCACACACAAAAATCACTACCAGATGGATCATAAACGTGAATGGTAAAATGACAAAGCTTCCAGAATATAGCATAGGAGAACATCTTCACCATCTTGGATTATGTAAATATTTCTTAAAAGGACAAAAGAAAGCACGTACAGTAATGGAACACATTAATAAATTGGGCTTCATTGAAAGTAAGAACATAAATTGATCAAAAGATATCACAGAGCCAGCCCTGGTGGTCTGGTGGTTAAGATTTGGCACTCTCGCCACCGCGGCCTGGGTTTGTTTCCCAGTCGCGGAACCACACCACGCATCTGTCAGTTGTCATACAATGGCGGCAGCTCACGTAGAGAACTAAAACTAACAACTAGGATACACAACCACGAACTGAAGCTTTAGAAAAGGAAGAAAAGGGGCCAGCCCGGTGGCGTAGTGGTTAAGCTCACACACTCTGCTTCGGAGGCCTGGGGTTCACAGGTTTGGATCCCGGGCGTGGACCTACACACTGCTCATCGAGCCACGCTGTGGTGGCATCCCACGTACAAAAAATAGAGGAAGATTGGTACAGGTTAGCTCATGGACAATCCTCCTCATCAAAAAAAAAAAAAAAGAAAAAAAAAGAAAAAAAAAGACATCATGAAGAGTGAAGATAAGCTATCATAAAAGATACACTTGTAGTATATATCTAACAAAGAATTCATGTTTTTTTAAAAAGCATCCTACAAATCAGAAAGTAAAAGAGAGACCACCCAATTTTGAAAAATGGCAAAAGACATTAACAGGCACTTCATAAAAGAGCCTACCCAAATGGCCAACAAGCAAATAAAAAATTTTAACATTATTAATGACCAGAGAAATACAAATACAAACCACAATGGAGTATTACTACATATCCCCCAGAATAGCTAAATAAAAGTCATAAAATAAATCAGAAAAAACACTGACTCTATAAAGCACTGGTGAGGATACAGAATAACTGGAACTCTTAAACACTGTTGGTGGGAATGTAAAATTTTAAAACCACTCTGGAAAACTGTCTGGCAGTATCTTCTAAGCTGAACAAATGTGTATCCTATATGCAGCCATTCTAATCCTAAGCAGACATGCACACACATGTGCACCAAACACACACACAAGCACGTCTATAGATACATTCTTCTTTTTGTTTTTTTTAATAAAGATTGGCCCTGAGCTAACACCTGTTGCCAATCCTCCTCTTTTTGCTAAGGAAGGTTGGCCCTGGGCTAACATCTGTGCCCATCTTCCTCTACTTTATATGAGACGCCGCCTCAGCATGGCTTGATGAGCGGTGCGTAGGTTCAGGCCTAGGATCCGAACCCATGAACCCCAGGCTGCCAAAGCAGAGTGTGTGAACTTAACTGCTATACCACTGGGCCAGCCCCAGATGCATTATTCTTAATAGCTTAAAACTGTAAATAACCCCAAAATGCGTCAGCCATAGGATGGAACGTAAATTTTAAAATACACAAAATGGAATTCTACAAAGCAATGAAATAGAACAAATTATTGCCACATGCAATCACATGGATGAACCTCCCAGACACAATACTGAGCAAAAGAAGATAGAGAAAAAAGCAGTACGAGTTGCATGATTCCATTTCTATGGAAATCAAGAACCAGCAGCACTAGTCTACAGTGACAGAGGTCTTAAGGGTTGTTACCTTTGAGGAGGTAAGTCCATGGAGGGGACTCAAGGTGGCTTCTGGGGTGCTGGTGGGGTTTTTTGTGTGTGTGAGGAAGATTAGCCCTGAGCTAACATCTGTTGCCAATCTTCCTCTTTTTGCTGAGGAAGATTAGCCCTGGGCTAACATCCGTGCTCATCTTCCTCTACTTTATATGTGGGACACCACCACAGCATGGCTTGATAAATGGTGCGTAGGTCTGCACCTGGGATCCGAACCTGTGAACCCCGGGCCGCCGAAGTAGAGCATGTGAACTTAACCACTACGCCACCAGGCCGGCCCCAGGGTGCTGGTGTTTGATATCTTGATTTAGGTGGTGGTTTACAGATGTGTCCCCTTTGTAAAAGATTTTTGAGCTACTCATGTAAGATTTGTGTACTTCTCAGTAAGTCTGTTACATTTAGGTAATAAATAAATTAAGTAATTAATGAGTGAGTGAATGAATACAGAAATTTATAAATAAATGGGGCATAGTAAAATGGAGTCAAATGTGTGGAATCGTGGTATTCCACACTAACGCACCTTTAGTCCAGGGGTTTAAAAGGCATTTCTCACAGTAAATGTCTTAGAAAATTCAATATCTGTGTGTATACCACATATATAAGTCTGTTTGAAACTGGCAAAAGCGAGTGTTAATATCCTCACATACAGTTAAAAGCGTAATTTTATATACCAGAGCCAGATTCTGGGCTCCGTCCAGCTGAAGTTGTTAAGGAGAATTCTCTGAGCTGCAAACTGCCCTTCTGTTTTCAATTCCTAGAAACCGAGGTTAGATTAGGGACAAGGAAAACCAAGGAGTTCTCTTTCGCTTGCTGCACCATCGAATAGACACCACAGACATTGGACTATCCCAGTCAGAAGATGCTTCCTTCCAAGTCTTTTCGTTTGGTTTTAGGTTTCACAAGATACTGTCTCTTCAACTGAGTGAATTTCTCTTAAATGCCACGTAGCAAGTGGGAAAGCTTACAGAAAATTTTATCTCACCATTTTTAGTACAGTAAATCTGGAATGTTCTTAAAACAGATTTGAGTCTAGTGCCTCTAATTCACACTGTTAGAGCAATCTTACACAGTAAACACGGAGAGAAAAGCCAGCGTAGAGTCACCTCTGACCACATGGGATATGACCTTCCCTTTTCTCTGAAAATCCTTTTTACTGAACTGCAACTTGAGACATGTAATTCAGCATAAAAGCTTTTGTGCAGCCATTTTGACTAGTCTAAACGTTCAAGCAAAACATATAACTCCACTTAAAACAACCATAATTCAAGCAAATGAGTTTTCAGAGGGAAGTTTATGTAAAATCATGCTGTCCATCATATATTTAACTGGACCAGGAATTTAATGGAAGTGTTTATCTTTGTTTCCCTCTTTTAGAAGAAACATAACCAGACAAACACAAAGAACCCCAGGAACTGAAACACACAAAAGATACGAAGTTGAAAACGTTTCCAAGTTATCATGGTGTAAGGATATTTCAGTTGATCTCCAAGCTTTCACAAGAGACTCCTAAGTCAGGGGTTCAGAGGACTCTTACAGAAAGATATCCTGTCCACCTCTGACCCAGAATTCTTCCCCTCTTCCCTGTGTCCCCCTATGTCATCTTGTCCCCTTTGGAGCCTCCAGTAAGGCTCCTTCCCCTCTGCTTCTCAACTACTTGGTACAAAGGCTAAAACGCAAGTAAATAGATGCCGAGATTTCCACATATGGCCAGTTGGCATATTTTCATTGCTTGCATCTGGGGGAAAAGTTTTCCAGTTTACTTTTAAGGACCTACATTTTCACTTATAGTTCAAAAATATCTCAGTTCACTCAGACATCACTATAATCTTGTATAGCTAGTTTCCACAGTCTAGATGATAGGATCTGCATCTATGGTAATGTTTTGGATAAGCTATCACTTTGCTCTAAGTAAATTGTCCACTTAATGTTCTTTATTTACTCAAGACACATCTCTATAATGAGTAGACATCTTTATATTAAAATCAATCCTTGATTTTATTTGTCCATCAATAAAAAAAATTGCTTTTTTACCCTCAAGAAAATCCTAACCCAACGTTTGATATAACCTATACAAATTTTATCGTAAATGAAGGCTTTCCTAGAACAGTGGTATAAAAATTTCACTTATCTGTAGATACTATGAAAATTGTTATGTTTAACTTTTAAATACAGAAATAGCTGAATGAAGGGCAGTGGTAGGATCTGGGGAGAAGAAGGGATAATCAAGGGAGGCCACCCTGAACCTAATCCAGGGTCCAAATTACTAAATTGAACTAAGTTTGAGAATTGGGAGAATAGAATACATGCTTTGCTAATCGAGAGATATCCAAATGTTATTGGTAGAAACCAATATATTTACTTATTTATTCAATAAACATTTTGGGGGCTCTCTAAGTGTGCTAGACACTGTTCTACGTGACGAGGATTTGGAAATGACCAGGACATGGTCCCTGACCTCAATGAATGCAGAGTGAATTGGAGGAGACAGATAAGAAACACAAACAATACACATATTTGTTTTCTAGTACCACAAACTAAATGGCTTAAACAACAGAAATGTATAGTCAGTCTCACAGTTCTGGAGGCTAGAAGTCCAAGATCAAGGTGTCAGCAGATTGGTTCCTTCTGAGGGCTGTGAGGAAAAATCTCTACCATGCCTCTCCCCCAGCTTCTGGTAGTTTCCTGGCAATCTCTGGCATTGCTTGGCTTGTAGAAGCATCACCCCAACCTCTGCCTTCATCTTCACCTGGTGTTCCGCCTGTGTGTGTCTGTGCCAGACTTTCCATTTTTATAAGGACACCAGTCAGGTTGGATTAGGGCCCACCCTATGCCATTATGATCTCATCTTAACTAATTATATCTGCAATGACCCTATTTCTAAATCAGGTTACACTCTGAGGTACTGCGGGTTAGGATTTTGACATAAAAATTGGGGGGGGGGTGGAGCGGGGACACAACTCAATTCAAAACCATACAGAAAGAAAGGCATTCAACCTCCCTCTAATCATCCACAGACTTTCCTTAATGGCCTCCATTCCTACCACCTATTTCCAAGTCAGTCCCCTGTCCCTACCATCTGCCCCAGTGGGAGGCTGGCTGCCTGCAGAGCTAAAATCTCAATGAATGGGAGCTACTGCAACTGAGTGTGCACAATAGCTGTGTGACGGTCCTTGCCTTCTACTTAACTTCCAAAGCAAAGCCATATGTCAGAACCCAGAATACTGAAGTTCCAAAAAAATAAATCGGAGAACTCAGTAATACATTCCCTGACAGAAAATGATCCATTTCACTTGTGTTGCCAATTCAAGGATAGAATTGTGCTTGTGGACACATTTTTTCTGGAGCTGTGGGGAAAATATTGATATCATTTGGTACTTTTTTCTCAGTAAAACCTACACTTCATAGTGTTTATAGTCAACTTGAGGAAGCATTTCAGCTATCACACTCCTAGGGAAATATTTTAGACTTAAGGATGTAAATAATAGGAAAATGACAATACAAAACAGATCTCCGAGCTTCCCGAATTTTTGTCTCTGCAGGTCTATGCTCTGTTTGCTCACCCTCATGGCTCCATCAGCAGCCTCAACGTGAAGATCATTGACGCCTCTCTTCTGAGTGCCACTCAGGGCTCTGCCTCTTCCCCTAATATGCTGTTCACTACCTCCCACTCTTAGCACTGTCTTGAGTTTTCTCTTCGGTCGGTCAAATGCCTTTGGTTTATCTGGTTTCCTTGGTTGGGAGACTTCACTAACCACTTACCTTACCCTAGCTTGACCACACCCTCAGTATTCTGCTCTGTTCTCCTTGGTCTGTACCATGCTGCTCTTCTTTTAAACATATTTTTGTGAAAATGTAGAAATGTGGCAATGAGCTGAGAACACACTCAGAATTCTGTCTTAGCTGAGCTAAATTGCTAATAGGCCATTGTCCACCCCAGACAGACATCCCCAATTCCAGGCTTTAGTTCTAGGCCCACTAGCTGTAGCTCTGGGATACACTCAGGATATTCTATGGCTTCCATGGTTTCTCTGATCCAGCACTGAAAAACAAAAACAAAAACAGAAGAGCTCACACCTGGGCAGGCTAAGAGGTCTTTAGTGAATCATACGTCATACACTCAAGGTCTTTAGAATTACAAAGTGCCCAGTTGAGACAAAGGACCACTATCTTCTTCCGCAGATGGCATCTTCAGGTTGGAAAGAGGTGCCCTCATGAGGAAAAGAATCCCTCCACTAAAATGAGGTCAGAAGGAAGCTCCACCCTCAATTAAAAGAGGGGCCAGTGTCCTTCATTTACTACTGTGAAGGGATTAGAGGAATATAAGGCAAAGGCCTTTATAGAATAGGGCTGGAAGCCCTGTAACTTGGCAATGGTTCTATTTTTTATTTTAGTCCCTTGTCTGTTTCCATGGAAGAATTAGCTGTAAAACTTGAAATAAAAAAGTTCAAGAAAGGCAATGAGGAGGATTCTCAGAAACCAGCATGGATCAACTCTCACCTCCATATTTGTGTATCAAATGGCTTCTGAGAAACAATGCTGTGGTTGACTAAAATAAAAAGAGAAATCTCTTACCACCATCCCCACCACTACCACCACCATCAGCAGCAACAACCATCAGAAACACTGTCAGTTCCCTCCATTTAGTTCAGAAAATGAAGGCAAAATACTTTGATGAGGAAAACACTTTTCACTCAGTTACTCATAAGAATTCTGGCTAGTACCCAAACCTCTTCGTGGGCCCTGGTAATTCTCCTTTACTGAACAATTTTGGGTTAGAACTTCGCAGGAAGAAGGAAGTTTAGTAACTCATTTTGGAAAACTTTGATATTTATCACATCTACCTGTCAATGCTATAAATGAAACCGCATGAGCTAAAACAGTGTACTTCTGAACACAGCCATATCCTTCACCAGGCAAAGGCAGAACAGGTATATGCACTCTACCACGCAGTGTGGTTCCTTATGTGGGTGGTCTTAATTCAGCTAATCAATGTTACCTTAGAATCCAGCAGTGACTGCTCGGAGCAGAGTTCTCAATCATTCATAAGATCCTGTACATGTCTATTTCACTACACTTTCACATTGCTTTATAAGTGTTTGGGTCTGATGCCCCCACTAGACTGCAACATTTCTGAAGGCAGGAGCTGTGTATTACTTGTCATTGTATTACCATAACCTAGCAGAGTGGCACATGGTAGGTATTTAGAAAGTGTTTGCTGAGTAAACAAGTCAACTAATAAAAAATGGCTCCTTTTTCATTTTCTTTGCGTTGATTTTAAATGTATAATTCGGAGACACTTTCTGAAAGAACAGATTCACTGGTAATGGCCTAAGACATATATGTATGCTAGATATTTGTGCTAATGTGTACACAAATCTTCAGGACTCTGGGATAACATAAAAATTAAATTAAGTGGCAATCCAGTGTATGGAGTTTTATTTGTTTCTTTGTTTTAGTTTGCTTTTGACTTTGATGAAAAAATAAACGACTGTTTTGATATGTCTACATCTGTCTCTGCTCATAACTAACCTTTGTATTTTATTAAGTCAGATATCTGCTAACTAGAACAAAAAGTAAAGGTGCACGATGGTGATGAAAAATAATGTCAACTCCACTATTATTTTATCTAGGACACTTTTACATGCCAGATTCAGAATGTTAGCATGAATGCAATGATAAACAATTAGTATAATCTCTCATTGGGTATATTCTGTCTATGGTCTTTAAAATATATCCAGGGGCCGGTCAGGTGGCGTAGTGGTTAAGTTCGCGTGTTCCACTTTGGCGGCCCGGGGTTCGCCGGTTCGGATCCTGGGCGCGGACCTACTGAGGCAGTGTCCCATATAGAAGAACTACAACTCTACAACTATGATATACAACTATGTACTGGGGCTTTGGGGAGAAAAAAGAAAAAGAGGAAAATTGGCAACAGATGTTAGCACAGGGCCAATCTTCCTAGAAAAAAAAAAATCCAGAGTCCTGAAATAATATTTCAATTTAAAGTCTCCTGGATGTTTTAGGTCATTCTTCTGACTGAAAATGTTTGCTAAGACATTAATTCAGGATCACAGTAGATGTTTCTATCGTGGTCATGTCTGACATGTCATTCTGGACTCTGTCTCCCCGATTTTCAGGGCCCCATCCCTACGGCTGTCCTCCAACAGTCTCCAGCCCCTGCAGACCTCTACCTGTTCCAAGCTTCTTTCTAGAAGGAATACATGCCCTTAAACACGGTCTTCCTCTCCCCAACCCTTCCAAATAGCTCCTCTTTCCTCTAACCAATAATTCCCCAGAAATTAGGCTAAGATAGTAGAAGGCAAACAATGCAATTACCTAATTAGAGTAATTTGCACAATGTTGTGAATAATTGATATGTACCACTCTTGCAGGCTACTTGCACTTTAATCGATGGAATGTTCTCTCCAGGATTTTTTTGATCATTGGGTTCAGTGGTTTCCCAGATGCCTCTACATGTGCCATCTCACTATCATATTTTCTCACCTTATTCCCTTAAAATAGGAACTTCAAGAATGAAAGCCAGCAATCCATCTCATTTTTGTGAACTTAGCTGTGCCTGTTACTTAAAGCAGTTTAACATCAGCATAAGTAAAAAGAATTATAAGAAAAATAAAAGGTTTTCAGATATGCATCCAAAGATGATACAAAATAAAATTCAAACTTTTTTTACAACAGTGAGCTTAAATTAATTATTTAAGGCAATAAACTTTAAGTATGACCATATTATTCTATTCTCCATTAACAGCTTATAAAATCTTTATGGAGGGTATGTATACATCACTTGCCTTTTAAAACAAAGGGAATAAAGACAGATGAGAATTTTGAGGGAGCACTTTTAAAACTAGGAAGACTTAACTAGTACATTTTCATAATATTGATTCTTATTATTTCCTAAAGTAGATGAATACATTTTTTATTTTGTAGATTAAAAAATGTCAGTTCCTTCTTCTTCTGCTTTCCTTATAAAAATAATTGATAGCCTTTTCTATCCATATCACATTGAGACAAAAGCCAAAAGAATATTTTTAACGAAAGCAAAACTCCAACCATCTCTGAGACCAAAGTAAACAAGCTGGGTCAATGAGTAGAACACACAGTTTTCTAAGAGCAAAGGGAAGCCCTCTCCATGCAAATCTTATGGTTCAGAAGATCCACTTAGCAGTTGACATTGGAAGAAGAGAAAGTACTAGCACAAACAGTGGCAAAAACTAACCTAGCATAGTCAGTGGGTGACATCAGGGCCCATGGCGTATATCCCATGGGTGTTGAAAGTTTCAATAATGCTGATTGAAGCCATGTAAAGGGTAAACACGTTTTTAAATCAGTATGACACCACTGGCAAACAAAGAAAATCATACTTGAATGGAATTCAATGCTGGCTGAATTTTACTAAAAAGCTGGGCACAAGTCTGCCATTACACACATGTTTCAGTTCGGCACTGGGCCTCTCCAACAACAACGCAGGTGAAATTCCACAAAAATCCGCTCCTAATAAATCATCCTGTCAGTTAGACAGTAACATTTACATATCACCCTTCCAATTCCTAATTGGCTAATCAGTTGCAAGACCAAATTACACAATACTGATGGCAATAAAAAACACAGGCATGTAAACAATATTTTTTGTACTCATTGTACTGTCAAGTTTAACCTACTTAAACATGCTATATCTATTTGGATAAAGAAACCCTCCATAATGACACCATTTTTATGAAGCAAAACTAATCAATAATACTAACCAACACAATGTATTGTTTAGGAGTACATACTATTTTTTTAAAAAGGGAATGGTACCACAAAATTCAAGATGGCAGCTACATCTAGGCAGGAGGCAGAAATATAGGATGGGAAAGGACCATGATATGGAAAACAACAGTAGTCATAAAATGAATTTTTAATTATGCTTAATAATTTGTGCACACATCTATTATATTATTTAACGTTTATCATTTTTTCCATGATTGACTTTTAAGAGGTCTCTGTCTTGCTTAGAATATGGAGTACCCTATGTCATAGAGCATAGCAAGCTTGGATTACATAGAGAGAGTATCTATATTTATTGTTAGAATTAGAAATCTCTTTGAAAGCTCTTTGATCTTTGCAATATTCTGGCTGAAAAGCTTATGAAGTTTTCTGCAGTAGCAGCAGCATATAAAAAAAGCTAATGATGTGCTTTTAGTTCTTTGATATTTATCACTTTTTTAAAAATTAAGACTTTAGTGTTTTAAGAGCAGTTTTTGGTTCACAGAAAAATTAAAGGGATGGTACAGAGATTTCCCATATACTCCCTGCCCCTTCTCCACAGTCTCCCCCATTATCAACATCCTGCACCAAAGTAGTACATTTGTTACAACTGATGAACCTACATTGACAAGTCATAATCACCCAAAGTCCATAGTTTACCTTAGGGTTCACTCTTGGTGATGTATATTCGATGGGTTTGGATGAATGTATAACGACATGTATCCATCATTATGGTATCATACAGAGTATTTTCACTGCCCTAGAAATCCTCTATGCTTTGCCTATTCATCCCCCCGGCCACCCCCCAACCCATGGCAACCACTAATTTTTTTATTGTATCCATAGTTTTGCCTTTTCCAGATTGTCCTATAGTTGGAATCACACATTATGTAGCCTTTTCAGATTGACTTCTTTCACTTAGTGACATGCATTTAAGGTTCCTCCGTGTGTTTTCATGACTCGATAGTTCATTTCGTTTTAGTGCTGAACAATATTCCACTGCCTGGGTGTACCACAGTTTATTTATTCATTCACCTACCGAAGGACATCTTGGTTGCTTCCAAGTTTTGGCAATTATGAATAAAGCTGCTATAAACATCTGTGTGCAGGTTCTTTTGTGGATATAAGTTTTCAACTACTTTGGGTAAATACCAAGAAACACAACTTCTAGATCATATAGTAAGGGTACATTTAGTTTTGTAAGAAACAGCCAAACTCTCTCTCAAATTAGCTGTACATTTCCCAGCAATGAATGAGAGTTCCTGTCGCTCCATATCCCTGCCAGGGTTTGGTGTTGTCATTGTTCCAGATTTTGGCCATTCTAATAGGTGTGTAATGGTATCTCATGGTTGTTTTGATTTTCATTTCCTTGATAACATATGAAGTGGAGCATCTTTTCACATGCTTATTTGCCATCTGTATATCTTCTTTGGTGAGGTATCTGTTAAGGTCTCTGGCCTATTTCTTAAATTGGGTTCTTTGTTTTCTTACAGTTGAGGTTTAAGAGTTCTTTGGATAGCGGTCCTTTATCAGACATGTCTTTTGCAAATATTTTCTCCCAGTCTGTGGCTTGTCTTCTCCTTCTCTTGTCTTTTGCAGAGCAGAAGTTTTTAATTTTAATGAAGTCTAGCTTGTCACTTATTTCTTTCATGGATCATGCCTTTGGTGTTGTATCTAAAAAGTTATCACCATACCCAAAACCCATCTAGTTTTCTCCTATGTTATCGTCTAGTACTTTTATAATATGGCATTTTACATTTAATTCTGTGATCCATTTTGTGTTATTGTTGTGAAGGGTGTAAGATCTGTGCCTAGGTTCATTTTCTGCATGTAGATGTCCAGTTGTTCCAGCACAAATTATCTTTTCTCCATTGTATTGCCTTTTATTCCTTGTCAAAGATCAGTTGTCTGTATTTATTTAGGTCTATTTCTGGGCTCTCTATTCTCAGAACAGAGATCTATTTATCTATTAATCTATCCATTGATCTATTTATTTTTTCACCAATACCACACTGCCTTGATTACTATGCCTTTATAGTAAGTCTTGAAGTCAGGCAGTGTCAGCCCTCTAACTTTGCCCTTCTCCTTCAATCTTGGATTGGTTATTCTGGGTCTTTTGCCTCTCCATATAAATTTTAGAATCAGTGTGTTGATGTCCACAAAATAACTTACTGGCATTTTGACTGGGATTGCATTGAATCTCTATAAATTAAGTTGGAAAAAACTGACTTGTTGACAATATTGAGTCTTCCTATCCATGAACATAGACTATCTCTCCATTTATTTAGTTCTTCTTTGGTTTTGTTCATCAGAGTTTTATAGTTTTCCTTATATTGATCCTGTACATAATACATTAGATTTATATATAAGTATTTCATTTCATTTCATTCCTAATGTAAATGGTATTGTGTTTTTAATTGCAAATTCCATTTGTTCATTGTTGGTATATAGGAAAGTGAGTGTATCCTGAAACCTTGCTGCAATCACTTATTAGCTTTAGGAGATGTATTTTGGTCAATTCTTTTAGATTTTCTACATAATATTTACCACTTTTTAGTGAAAAACAAATGTGGCCATCTTTTGTGGAATCAAAAAATAAGGTATGGTTACTCCCCTAAATGCTAGGTAAAAACTGATTTTTTTAAAAATCAAAAACCCTTTGCTAAAATTTCTTCAAGACCTAAAACTGGTTAAAAGTTTTTTTTTTGTTGTTTGTTTGTTTGTTTTTGCATTACATGCTCTGTCCGATATGAAGGTTATTCTCTGATTTTTGGTAATTTCTCAAAAGGATATTAGTTGATCATTTTCATCATGTAATTAATATAGTAGCTGCCCAGTTAGGTTGAAAATTTCAAGAGCTAGGTACAATTGCCAAATTGTTTACATTTTTAAGTCCATTTTGAATAAATGAGATGCCCTTGGGGAAAATACACAGAAGATGTAAATAAAAATTCAATTAACCCATAAGAACAATGCACCTCGGATTTGTACAAAACCACAGTCCTGGATGATGGTGGTATTTACTGAGATAGAGAACAATGAAGTAAAAGCAGATTTGGGAGGTGAAACCAAGAATTGTTTTTGAACAAAAATTTTAAATGCATATTAATCTTCTAAGCAGAGACCTAAAGCATGCAGTTGTATATAGGAAAATGGAGCTTAGGACAGATTGGGACTCAAGACATAGATCTGGAGGATCATCATCAGATAGAATGTATTTAAAGCCACAATAATAGGTGAGATCCCCAACGAAGGAATGTAGACTATACAGGGAAGAGGATCCAGGGCTGATTTCTGGGGCATTTGACGTTGAGAGGTTAAGCAGAGGAAGAGAAACCAGCAAGGCAGACTAAGAAGAAACAGCCAGAAAAGTAGGAGAATGTATTTTAGCAGAAGCCAAGTTTTAAGAAAGTGTTTTAGAAAAAAGAAAGTGACCGACTGGATCAAATGTTCCTGAGAGTTTATGTTAAATGAAGACTCAGAATTGGCATTATATTTGTCAACGTGCTGGCCACCGCTGACCTTGATTAGAGGTCTTCCAGCAGAGCGGAGTGGGTTTAAGAGAGAATGGGAGAAGAGGAAGTGGAAACGGGGAGTGCAGAGAGTTCTTTCAAGGAGCTTTGCTAAAAACAGAACAAGAGAAATAAGGTGGCACGAAAAGATTCAAGACCAAGATCAATTTTATTCTGTTCTATTTACGTTGAGAGATGACACAGATACCAATCTACATGTTTGTAGATTGATGGAAATAAAGCAGTCAAAATGGAAAACCGTACAATACAGGAGGGAGAGGAGATAATGTCAGTCTTGGAACGCTCAAGTAGACGAGAGGTTGTGGAGTCCAGCGTACACGTGGAAAAGTGTAGAGGTCCAGACAGTTCATCCACTGTAACAGCAGGGAACAGGGAGTACAGTTTCAGATGAAGGTAGATTGGCAGATCTGATGGTGGGAGAATGTAGAAGTTTCTTCTGATAGCTTTTGTTTTCTTATTGAAACAAACAGGAAGTTCATTACACTCTTTCGCCAATATGGAGATTGTTCTCTGAGCGACAGAGTGATCTGAGTGAGAGGATCAGGGGAGAGATGCCCAAGATTTGAGGATAGAGGAAAATAGGTGAAAGAGGCATTGTAAGAATAGGAGATTCACATGACTAGGGACATGTGGTACATTGTTGGACAGCAGTGAGGACCCACTTGATACCTGTGATCACGAATAACAAGCAGACCAAATAGCATGCTTCTGTGATTTTCTGTAATCATACTCAGCTGCTCAGATGCAGGCATGAGTAGGCAGGTAGTTGGGTCTAATTAGAATTACAGATTTTCTAGGTAAATAAGATTGAAGGCAAAAAGGGATATGGTAGTTGATGGTTTGCAACGATGTGCTTATAATGTTGGACCACAGAGTCTGTGTTAAAAAAAAAAAAGAAGGAAATGAGAGGGACGTAAGGACTGGGAAAGGTGCTACAGCAGAATATCTCTGAGAAATTCTCCCACTACAAAAAAACAGAGCAAGCCCCATTTCAGGAAAAAGCAAAGGAGGTTACATCTGACAGGCATTCTCCTAGAAAAAAATCTCATTTTGCCTTCATAATTTAGATCTTCTGACACAGTGCTGCTCCCTTTCTATTTGTGCCTAAAGTCACTAATGGCAATTTTTAAAATATCAAATTAGGTCACATCATAATGGCTTTTTGTGGCAAACAGAAATTGGCTCGAATATGTTTATTACAGTCAAGTTATGAGTTTAACTTGTGTTAACATATGGAAAAATTAAAAATATGAGAAGAAAAAATTCATTTTAAATTATAATGCCAGGTTGCCCTTCAGTAAAAATGTCAAGTAGGAATAAAGCAATTGCAATTGTATTCCTAACATATCTATATCATACTCTTATTAACTTCCAACTTAGATAGAGATCTCTAAACAGAGATAGAGATGTAGACAGAGATAGAGATCTCTACATAGAGACAGACATAGAGATACAGATCTATAGATAGCGATCTATGGCTAGATTGAAAGATATTCTTTTCTTCATTTTGAAATTATTTTTCCTTAGAGTAGTCATTAAGAAAACTGCATATCAATTATTATCATATAGTATTTATTGATCCTCCATACCAGCATAGCACTGTGGTAGTAAACACATAAGTGAAATTTTAGCCCAAGGGAATTCACATTGTGAAGTATCAAGATTAAGTCTTATTTACACTGACAATAACACAAGGTTCTTTTTTTTTTTTTTAACTCTACACTATTTGAAATCAGAATTTAAGATCGAAGATGGGAGCAGTCTGATTGGGTGAGGTCTTTAAAATATCTGAGTCATTCTCATTCTAGATAGGCCTAAATAATACTAGAATTTACCTTTGAAACTGACCAACAATAAAAGCACACTAATAGTTCAGAAAAGATAATTTAGCCAATTTAGGCATATCAATTTATAGTCATTCATGTAAACCACAATGAAAGCAGCAAAAACCAACCCTATTCAAATGAGTACTTTCAGGTTCTAATTACAAATAATTCTTATGTACTCATTAAAGTCGTATCTCTGCTAGGAAATATTTGGCCAGATAGTTCTGTGTAACTTTAAGCAGGAAAACAGCATTAAAAATACATAAAATGCAAACCTCACTAACTCAGCTAGATTTCCAACCAGTAGTCTGCCTTACTGACATTTTAGTTTTTAATTGTACCACTATTCCTTGTAACCTGAAAAAAACCTAATAGATTCCTTAGACTTAACTCTATAATCCATCAGTTTCAGAGACAACACAAGTTTTATACTATCTCTATTTCATGCTTGAATTCTACATTTTAATTCCTCTCTGATTCTTCAGTAAAAAGGCAGTAATAAATAGAATGAAAAAAAACAAGAAGAGGTAAATAGTGGTGGGATTTTCTGAAACCTTACGTAACTGATATATATGTCAATTACCTGAACTCAAAAAGATAACTTGGTTGGGTATAAAATTTTAGATCACATCATTTTTCTCCTCAAAATTCTGTAGGTATTGCTCTGTTACTTTGGTTTGGAGCCTAAATGATAGATACTAAACTTAGATGACTCAGAGTACTGTCATTTTTGCTCCTTAGCAGGTAATTTGTTGGAGTGCTCTATTTATGTTTTGTTTCATTCTTCATGCATGGAGGCTTACATGATGGTTAATAATTATTTCAAATCACAACCTTTGCCAGGATGAGTCCAGGTGTGTATCGTTTCTTATTTATTTTGCCTAAGAGACCAGGAAGCTTTTCAATCCATATACAATCATGTGTCACTTAACGACGGGGATACATTCTGAGAAATGCATCCTTAGGCGATTTTGTCATTATGTGAACATCATAGAGTGTACTTACACAAACCTAGCTGGTATGGCCTACTACACACCTAGGCTATATGGTGCTAATCTTATGGGACCACAATCATATATGTGGTCCGTTGACCAAAATGTCGTTATGCTGCGCTTGACCGTACTTGGGCGCTTTTCTCCCCCCCCCAGCAGTGGGAATTTTTTTTCAATTTTGTTTTGCTTATTATTTCTGTTCTTACTACTGTGGTTTATGTTTCAGAAACAATCAATAATTGTTATCAAATCTCCATTCTCTTTACCTCAAGGCTTCACTTTCATTATTTTAATTTCTTTTTCCTTTTCTTTTGAATTCTGGGAGGATTTCTTTACCTTGTTCTCTGCCATACTGATCTGATTTTCCACAGTATCAGTTTTATTTTTTACTGGCCCCATTGTCGATTTTAATTTTGCCGCTGCATTTTTTAGAGTCTTGCAATTACCCTTATCTCACCCACTCCCCTTTTCATCGCATCCTGTTACCCTTCTGTTTCTCTACTCTCCACTTAATGACTTTATACTCTATTTCTTGGATGCCAGGTTCTTTTTCATTCTGTTGAGGATTTTGAACAGTTTTCTAAAATTTTTTGGTTTTCAACTGTACATAATTTTCATTAGTGTGCTCTTCTGGCGGCTTTTCAGGATAATATTTCATTGCCTTTGTTATGCAATAATTTTCAAGGGTTGCATACAGTTGTTTTTTTATTTTTTTCTATTTCTTCAGCCTGGAACAAGAAAAGATTTGTCTAAGACTAGTATTTTCCAACAGAGAGGATATGTAGATTGATCTGGGGGTGACTCTTTTGCTTCAGTGCTCTTTTAGTCCCAGGGCTGTGGCTGAATAATAGTTTAAATGTATAGTTCTCGCACAATTTTAGTAGTATTCTGTAAACTTCCATGTAATGAGCCTGTGCTCTATTGAGAAGGCATTTTCCCCCACCCACGGGTTAATTCTCTGTCACTCTGAAGTAATGGAGTACATGAAAACGAAACTGTAAATCCCAGAGTACACTCCTGCTGAAGTTTTCTGATTAGCAGGAACCTACAGCACCTTCTTTGTGTATGTTACATCTCCCAGGATGCAATGCACTTGCATTAGTCCTTTTCCTACTTCCTTCCCGCTCTGTGGTTTTCTGGGTTTTACAGACCCGGATCAGGCAACACTTTGGCTGCCTGCCAGGTGTATCCTCCTGAAATAAAAAAGAAGTCTTTCCAGATACCTTATCCCTGAATCAGAAACAGGAAAGGAGTGTCAGAGCCATCTTTTCAGATTTTAGACCATCAGATATGGGGGGGCTATCAATTACATATTTGAAAACAATTTCACTAGCCCTGGCTTTCATGGATCTATCCTTTCAGATTCTGGAATGAGGTTGGCTATAAATTCCAAATTTTTGACATTATTGTGAATTTTCATCCTTTCCATTTATATATATATAAATGGAAATATACATATATATATTTCTACCATCGCCAAGTTTCAGATAAAGAAACTAAGGCACAGAGCAGATATGAGGCTTGTCCAAGGAAAGAGTCAGATGCAGGACTAGGCTGAAAACCCAGGAGATTTTACGCCAGAGCCTGTGCACTTAATCACTGAACTCTCTATCCTTTCTGAACATTATACTTAATTAAGCAATTAGTTTTATCGTAAAATGACCACAGTCTTTTCAAATCATGGTTCTTGTCCCCGGTCACAGGTATATATGTAACAATTAGAAGAATAATAGATAACATTTATTAAGTACTTGATAAATGCTAGGCATTGGGTTATGAGGTCAACATACATTATCTCATCTAATCCTCACAACTCTGTGAGATATGTACTATTTTTATTCCCATTTAAAAAATGAAAAACAACAACAACATTAGGCCTTAGAGAAGGTAATAAATTTGTCCGGAGTCAAATAATAGGTAGATGGAAAGGCTGAGATTCAAATTCAGTCTGACTCCTGAACCCAAGTGCTCACCTCTTATGCTATAAAGCCTCTATTTAATAAGTACATAAATGTTGTATATAATTCTCCAATAAATTGACAGTATATTATGCTAAAAAGTCACATGTTAAGAATTATCATTTTATATATTCAACTATAAATCAATACTTTGTGAAATAGAAATGTTCCTTCATCATATGCAAATGGTTTCAAATTAGCCAGAGACGTCTGAACGTATTTGTGGTAGGGGATTTAAATTCAATAATTTTTCCATCTTCACTTTGGTAGATCTTTGTGCACTGCGTGAAGAGGTTTTTTGACCCTCTGACTTCCTGTAGGGTTTAACCAGTAAGGAGCACTGGCAGGAAATCAGACAGAGGAAGGAAAGGAAACCTGGGGTGTTTGTTTTGCTCGCTCAGTCCCTGAAGGGTCCCTACGTGCTGGATGAGCACCAAGGTCACTGCTCAGGCCTAGCAGTGGTAACCTGCTCCTGTTACTAGCCCAGCCCACAAGTTTTGTATTGTATTTTGAGAGTTCTCCACACCTGTCCACCCTTATAAATCATTCCTTCACCAAACTCACTCAAATCACCCAATTTAAGTGTGCCATCTCTCTTCTCTGCCAGGACCTGGGCTGACACAGAAATGATTTATTCTGAGATAGAACATATGCCTTGCTATTTTAGAAGACAATATTTTCCCAAGCTATATGCATTCTTAATGTTCATATGTCTTTTTTAAAAATAGCAAAGATGTGTTAAGTGTAATTACAAAGAAAAAGACATGTAATGTTATAGCAAACACACTTTCCTCAGACTCCTAATGTTGACTTTTCAAATTGGATCTAATAAATGACTCAGCTAAAGTACAATTTTAATGCAAGATGAACGGAATGCACAAGTAAACCCACGATTACTGTGCATAGAAAAGTATTCTTGCTCACTTCAGCCATGTCAATTCTATCCTAATTAGGATGCTCTAGGCACTTAAAGATTTATGCTTGGCTCAAGGAGTTATGAGCCCAAACTAAGTGTGCCTAATATCACTGGGTTTTATAAGCACAGCATCAAAGACAGTTAGTCACTTACATTTATGAGATATGTGATGAAATATTTGCAGGGCATCTCCTGGACAGGAAATTTTGAAGTCGAAGAACCTTGAGTGATCATTGGAATTATTTTTCTATTCACAGTGTTAGCAGGGATACAGAGAAATAAGTACTCTAAATATTGGAGGAAGTGTAAATTGATTGATTTAAAGTTAAGATACTCTCTTAAAGACTTAGTATAGTAATTCCATCTCTAAGAATTTATCCTAAGAAAATAATCACAGATGTGTGTGGAGATTTATCTATTCATATGTTCACTAACACAATCAACATAAACACCCACATGAAGGAATATCTAGTCTTTAAAAATGACGTTATGGAAGAATGTATAGTAGCATGGAAAAATGTTTACAAAATATTCTAGATGGAAAGAAAGCAGGTATTAAAATTACATGTAAGCTACTCCCGGTGCCAGCCAAGTTGGAGAAAGCTGTCTACAGACCATCATTCCCACTGATTACAACTAAAAACTCTGAGCAGAATACAAAAGGCAACTACCCGGGGACTTGGAAAAGTACGCTTAGCAAGTGGATCGGGAACTAAAGTGAAAACTTGAATAAGGATCCATAAAGGGTGAGGTTCATGCGTTTTAATTTTCCTTTTCTCCCTAGATTTGACCTGAGGATGAACTGAATCCTGGAATTGTGCAGCAATCACTGACAACAAAAACTCCAGGAGAAACACCTTCTTTCCAGACAGAGGACTGGGAAAAAGACAGTTACGTGCTGGAGATTGTGAAGCAGATCCTTTTTTCCTTTTTATTTCTCTCCCAGCCTTGCTCTGAGGCCAGGCCCAGTTACAGAGTTGCACTGGCAATAGCACAAGTATCTGAAACTCCAAGGAAAACCCATCTCTCTAGCCGGGAGGAACAGGGAAAAAAGAGGCCCTGTTGTATGAAGAGTGTGGAGGGAGTATGAGTTTTTTTTTTCTTGTTGCCTCATTGTGAAGGTAGCCCCAATTGTGTAGGACTGCATGACAGCATGGGAGGCTACAATTCTGAGAGGACTCCATCTTTCTAGCCAGAGGAACCAAGAAAAGGAGCATCTGAGAGTTGGAGAGCATGGGACAAACCATGGAGACCTGGAAAAGGGCAACTCCTAATTCTGTGTATGAACTAACAGAACTCCTGGACCTCCACAGAACAAACCCAGAGAAGCATAGCAGAGGTGGCAAGACCTGAGCTACCACATGAACCATTGCCCAGACTAAGAACTGAGTGATGTAAGCTCCAGTAAGATCCAAAAGGCATGGCAAGATCTTGAACAATTAAGCTGACATTAGAACTACCATGGGAGAAAATACAAGGTTTGAACCCAACCTGGTTGATTGCCTCCTAAGCAATCAAACAGACAAACAAGTCAACGTTCTCCAAAGGACTTTAACCAGACCCAGAGGGCACAATCCAAAATAACTTGACATACAAAGAGCCAGGAAAATTGGACCAATATTCAAAGAAACAGACAATCAACAAATGCCAACTCCAAGATGGACCAGATGTTGGAATGATCAGGCAAGGCCTTCAAGACAGCTCTTGAACATTCCTCCATAAGGAATAATAATACAAAGAAATATATCCAAATAGCCAATAGTTAAATTAAAATTAAATACTAAAAAAATTCAAATAATCCAGAAGAAAGCAGGAGACAGGGAACAAGGAAACAAAAAAAGGTAACAAAAAGAAGACAAGTAATAAATGGCAGACATAAATCCAACCACATCAATAATTAAGTTAAATGCACATGATGTCTACTAAAGGATAGAGATGACCAAATTAAATTAAAAAAATAAGACTCAGCTATATGTTGTCTATAAGAAACCCACTCTAAATATATCAATATAGATAAGATAAAAGTAAAAAGATGGAAAAAGGTATACCATTTAAACACTAATCAAAAGAAAGCTGGGGGCCAGCCCAGTGGTGTAGTAGTTAAGTTCACACGCTCCACTTTGGCGGCCCGGAGTTCATGGGTTTGGATCCCGGGTGCAGACAAACGTACCACTTATCAAGCCACACTACGGCAGGCATCCCATATGTAAGGTAGAGGAAGATGGGCAGAAACACGCAATTGTACTTAGAGACTTCAATGTTTCTCTCTCAGTTAATGAGACAGTAAGTAGACAGAAAATCAGCAAGGACATAGAAGATCTGACCAACATCATTCACCAACTTTATGTAATTGACATTTAAGGAACAATCCACCCAACAATAGAACAATACATTTTTTTTCAAGTGCACATGGAATATTCAACATGATAGTCCATATTCTGGGCCATAAAATCAAACTTAACAACTTTAAAAGAATTGAAATCGTGCAAAGAATGGTCTCTGATTATAATGGAGTTAAACTAGAAGGAAATAACAGAAAGATATCTGAGATATATTCAAAAATGTGTAAATTACACAACACATGTCTAAATAACCCACTGTGAAATAGAAAGACTCTTGTGGGGGCAGGGGGTATATGGGAAATCTCTGTGCCTTTCCCTCAATTTTGCTGTGAACTTAAAATTGCTCTAAAAAAAAGTCTTAATAAATTGTTTTAAAAATAGGAAAACTCAAAGAGAATAAAAAAATACTTTGAAGTGAATGACAATGGAAACAAAATGTATTAAAACTTGTGAGATGCAACTAAAGCAGTACTTAGCAATTAAATGCCTATATAGGGAAGAAGAAAGGGCTCAAATTAATGAATGAACAGCCTAAGCTTCCACATTAAGAAACTAGTAAAAGAAGAACAAACTAAACCCAAAACAAACAGAAGGAGAAAAATAAAAGAGGTTAAAAACAGAAATTAATGAAACTGAAAAGAGAAAATAACAGGAAAAAACAATGAAACCAAAAGCTAGTCTTTGAAAAAAATCAATAAAATTGAGAAATGATTAGCCAGACTGATGAAGAAAAAAGAGATAAGATACAAATTACCTATATCAGGAAAGAAATGTGGTTATCACTACAGGTCCTACAGACAGTAAAGAAAGGTAAGAAGAGAATGCTGAACTTAAGATGAAATGGGCCAATTCCATGAAAGACATAAATCTCAGTGAAAAAAAAATAGATACCTTGAATAGTCTTGCATCTTGAAATCAATCAAACTGAATTTGTGGTTGTGACTTTCCAACAAAGAAAATTCCAGGCCCAGTGTTTTTTGCTGGTAAATTCTATCAAAAATTTCAGGAAGAAGTAATACCAATTCTCAATCTCTTCCAGAACACTGAGGAGGACCAAAGCTAGCATCACACTAATATCAAAGTCAGACAAAGAAGAAGGAAAAAAACTACAGACAGGGGCCTGTCCCATGGCCTAGTGGTTAAGTTTGGTGCGCTCTGCTTCGGCGGCCTGGGTTCTGTTCCTGGGCATGGACCTACACCACTCATCAGCAGCCATGCTGTGATGGTAACCCACATACAAAATAGAGGAAGATTGGCACAGATGTTAGCTCAGGGCAAATCTTCCTTAAGCAAAAAGAGAAAGATTGGCAACAGATGTTAGCTCCGGGTGAATCTTCCTCAGCCAAAAAAAAAAAAAAAAAAAACAACTACAGACAAATATTCCTCATAAACAGAGAGGCAAAATCAACAAAATATTGGCAAATCAAATGCAGCAACATATAAAAAGGACAATATATCACAACCAAGTGCATTCACCCTGGGAATATAAGACACATTCAATATTCAAAAATCAATGTAATTCACCATATTAACAGGAAAAAAAATAAAAGCCATATGAACAAATCAATAGATGCAATTAAACTATACGACAAAAGTCAACATCCGTTTATGATATTTTTTTAAAAGCCTCTCAGCAAACTAGGAATAGAAGGAAATGTACTCAAACTGATAAATAATATGAGCAAAAAAATCTATAGCTAACATCCTACTTAATTGCAAAGCCTATTTTCCTCCTAAAAAAGAAATAAGGTAAGGATATACACTCTCAGCATTTCTACTCAATATTGTACTAGAAGTCTTAGCCAATGCAATAAAACACGAAAAATAAATAAAAGCCATGACGATTGGAAAGGAAGAAAACTATCTCTACTAGCAGATGACATGATTGTTTACACAGAAAAAAAGAGAATCTCATGGAATCTATAGCAAAGCTCTTAGAATGAATAAGTGAGTTCAGCAAACACAGGATATAAGGTAATATGCAAAAATCAAGTGAATCTCTATATACTAGCAATAAACAACCAGAAAGTAAAATTTAACAAAACCAGACCATATGTTTCACTGCAAGGATATACAGACAGCAAGCAAACACATGAAAAGATGTTCAACATTATTAGCCATTTGAGAAATGCAGATTACAACCACAATGAGGTACCACTACACACCAATCAAAATGGCTGAAATTAAAAATACTAACAACGTCAAATAACTGGCAAGAATGAGGAGAAACTGTATCACTCACACATTGCTGGTGGAAATGTAAAACGGTTCAGCCACTCTGGAAAACAGTTTGGCAGTTTCTTTTAAAACTAAAGTTGCAACTACCATACGACCCAGCAATTGCCCTCTTGGATATTTATGCCAGAGAAATGAAAACTTATGTTCACACAAAAACCTATGCATGAATGTGTATAGTAGCTTTATTAACAATTGCCCAACACTGGAAACAATCCAGATGTCCTTAAGTGAGTGTCTGCTTAAACAAATTGTGGAGCATCCATATCATGAAATACCACTCAGTAATAAAAAGGAACAAACCATTGACACACGTAACAACTTGGATGACTCTCCGAGGAATTATTCTGAGTGAAAAGAGCCAATCCCCAATAGTCACATATATGATTCCATTTATATAATATTATTGCAATGACAAAAATCATAGAAATAGAGAACAAATTAATGTTGCCAGGGATCAGGGATAAGATGAAAGGAGAAAGTAGGGGTGGCAATAAGAAGGCTACATGAGGTATCCTTGTGGTAGAGTAACTGTTCTGTATCTTGATTGTTTCAATATCATTATTCTGGTATTACACTACAGTTGTGCAAGATGTTACCATTGGGGGAAACTGAGTAAAGCCTACCCAGGTCTCTCTCTATTATTTCTTCCAACTGATATGAATCTACAATTATCTCAATAAAAATGTCAATTAAATATAATAGATTTAATAAAACACTCATTTTTAAAAGTACCATTTATAATAGCACTAATAAAAATACAACACAAGTATAAATCTAATAAAATATGTACGGGAACCATACACTGAAAACTATAAAACACTGATGAAATAAATCAAAGATCTATGTAAATGGAGAGATATATCATGTTCATGGATTGGGAGAGTAAATATTGTTAAGATGTCAATTTTCCTCAAGTTGTTCTATAGATTCAACAAAATCCCACTCAAAAATCCCAGTAGGATTATTTATAGATATTGACAAAAGTATTATAAAATTTAAAGAGGCAAAGTAATTAGAATAGCCTAACAAATTTTGAAAAAGAACAAAGTTGGAGGACTCACACTACCTGCTTTCAAGACTTATGGTAAAGCTGGGATAATCAACACAGTGTGGTACTTGTGAACAGACAGACACATCAGTGGAACAGAATACAGTTCAGAAACAGACCCTCAACGTAGCCAACTGATTTTTGACAGAAGTGCGAAGGAAATTCAATGGCAAAGGATAGTCTTTTCAAGAAACGGTACTGGGACAACTGTACATCCATATGCTAAAAAAAAAAAAAAAAAATAGGACTCAACTCTACACTAACCTCACACCTTATCCAAAAAACTAACTTGGAAATGGATCACAGGCCCAAATGTAAAACCTAAAACTACAAAACTTCTAGAAGGGAGTAGAAAAGAAACTCTTTGTGACCTCGGGTTAGGTAAAAAGTTCTAAGAGAAACATCAAAAGCATGTTCCATAAAATAAAAAAATTAATTAATTGGATGTCATCAAAATGATAAACTTTGCTCTACAAAAGACACTACTAATAAAATTCAAAGATACACCACGAACAGGAAGAAAATGTCTGTACATCACATATTTGGTAAGGAACTTTTATTTGATATACACAACAACTTTCAAAGCTTAACAATAAGAAAACCTATTTTTTTTTAATGGGCAAAAGATATGAACACTTTGCAAAGAAGATATTTGTACAGTAACAATGCACAGGAAAAGATATTTGACATCATTAGTCATGAGGGAAATGCAAATTAAAACCACAATGAGATACCACTACACACCTATTAGAATAGCTAAAATAGAAGAAAAATTGACACCACCATGCACTGACGAGGACGCAGAGCAACTGGAACCCTCGTACATTGCCGATGGCAACGCAATAGGGCACCTCCACTCTGGGAAACAGTTTGGCGGTTTCTTACCAAGTTAAACAGTTACTTGCCATATAACCAAGCAATCCATCTCCTAGGTACAAACTCAATAAAAACAAAAACACATGATCATACAAAAACTTGTAGGCAAATGTTTATAGCAGCTTTTTTCATAATCACCCAAACTAGAAAAAACTCAAATGCCCTTCAACTTATGATTGGATCAACAGAGTGGTACATTAATGCCTTGGAATACAACTCAGCAATTAAATGGAACAACTACCAGTACACACAAAAACATAGAGGCATCTGAAATGCATTATGCTAAGTGAAAGGAGCCAGACCCAGAGGCTACATACTCTATGCCTCATATATTTTTCTAGAAAAGGCAAAACTATAGGGATAGAGAACAGATCTGTGGTTGTTGAGATGCATGGGAGGGTTTGACTATAAAAGGGCAGCATGAAAAAACATTTTTAGGTGATTGTGGTGGCGGCCACATGGTTCTATCCATCTGTCAAAACTCATAGAACTGTACACCAAAAAGAGTAAATTCTGGTGTATGTTAACTAAAAAATAAATTTATACAAACCATATGTATATATGGAAACTTTGTTTTAAATAAAAGTATATATATGGCTCAAAAGGCAAATATCAAAATACTAACGTTGGTGTCTATGAGTGATAAATATTTTTCTCTGTAATTTAAAACTAATTTTTATATAGAATATGATTTTTCTGAAATCTGACTATATATGTACACACACATATATACATATACACATATACATCTGAAGTCTGACTCTCTCTCTGCGTTTCTGTGTGTGTATAAAGTTCTGAAATGAATACAATCTTCAAGCACTAAAATGCTAAGATGCACAGAAAATTAGAGATAATCAAGATGGAATATATTTTCTTTCCTATGGTTTCCTTATTGTACAAATATTGTACAAATTTTCTATAATTCTATGTATCGCTTTTGAAATTAAATTAACACAGCCTGACAGGTCTGAATATAAGTCAGCATGAAGAGGGTAGGCCATTGTCTAACTGACTTTTTAGAATTCCATGCTCCTAAAGCATTGTAATGAACACATCCCGAATTCTCAAGATTCAAAATGACAGTGTTCTTGCCATTTTGCAAATTCAAGCAATTTCTCTGGTTGTGCTTGATTAGCCTGTGTTGATCAGGCCTATGGAAGCCACATCCTATATCTTGCTCCCCTCCACAGTGGGTCTGATCAAGGGGTCTCTCACATTCAAAGAGAACTCTGTGCTCAGAGGGCAGGACTAACCTGCAGGTGGGAAATGGGCCCTTTAACTGTCTAGCCACAGGCTTCTAGACACAAAAGAAAGCTCTGTTGCTATGGAATCCCAAGCAGAAAGATTTGTCCAAGCATGCTTTGGATCACAGGCACGTCTGATTCAAGACAGAAAATTGTACTATCGTTCACGGTTCCACAGAAACACATGACATTTCAGGAGAACACAGAGAAACAAATGAAAACCCTCAAGAGCAGCTACCAATTTTGCTAAATGTTATACCAGACGCGGGGGACGGTGGGGATGGGAAAAGAAGTGACCTCAACGAGTGGTCAGATGACTTTCTGTAATTTAAAAAACAGTTGCAACTAAGAAAAAGGATGGGCGATTATATCACCAGCTATTTCCCCCACGCTGAAAAAACCAGGCCCCTGTTTTATGTCTGATCCAAAAGAAACGCTTTCAAAGAAGGTGAAGAAGATTCTACGCAACGTATTATACTCGCAATTCTTCCCCTAGGTTAGGAAACAGCATTATATAATCCCTAAAATTTATGTGCACATGTCAGGGTCAAGTCTGATTCTACCGAAAAAAAATGTGCAGTTTCACCCTCTTTGTATAATATCCAAAAAAAATAAAACACCCACCTAACTTTGTTCACTGAGTACTCAATGAATTACTGGCCTTCGCATGGCACTCTGTGGTTTTGACTGGCAAGCTAAGTACCATAGTTACATAATAATATACAGAATCTCTTCTCAAGATATTTCATTTCCTCTTTAAAATTAAGCCATGAACTAGAGTCAAGAATATTTTATAAGTCTATAAGTAAATATGAGACCAAATGCATTATTTAGGATACTTATGCAGTTTGTTTTTCCTTTTTCACACTTTTTTAAAGGTCAAAAATTCTTAACATGTCTAAAAGCGAAAATGTATCCTCCAGGTATACTTGATGATTTCCTGCTCTTTGAACACCCCAAGCTTTTCCACATCTGAGCCCTTATTTATCTTGCTCCCTCTGTGATTTTCTTAAATTCTTTTGCAATACGGATTTAGATAACAAAAATAAATACTTAGATTATATTACTTTAAACCTCTACAAAAATGCCTTCAACCAGTCAAAATATAGGACCATACCTTTGGCTGTCATAAAAATCAGATATAAGAAACATCAAGTGTAAGAATATTTCTATACCATATTCTGCTAAAAAAACAATCAAAAGCATTACTTACTACGCTACTCGATGTCCTTTATATGACAATCTGAGTGATAAATAACCTTGAAAAGTCAGTGCTTGCAAAGAACTGTATGTTTCCTGATAAATTGTTATGGTTCCTTTATTCCTACACTACAGACAATGCAATCAAACGTGTATTCTTTTTCGCCTTGGCTGCCCTGAAGAGTAGCTAAATTTGTTTCTCAATTGCAATAAATAATCTATCCCTGGTGCCTAATACATATTTTTCTCTTCCTTTTATTTTAAAGTTGTAATTTTTTACAACACGTTTTTAATTATGTCACAGTAAGAGTCACCTTAAATATGTTTTGAAATACGTTTAAATATGTGTTAAAGGCAGAATTAATATATCAAAGCTGTGTCCTACAAGACATTCCATGTTAACTTACAAAACAAAAGCAGTGTGTCCCAGAGTTGCATTTATCAAACCAGAATGCGCAAAGAAATCACCTAGAGGTCTTCTTAAAGTGTAGATTCCGATTCACAAGGTCTGGGATGGAGCCCGAGCTTCCACATTTCTAGCAGGCTCCCAGATAAGGTCCATCCTGCTGGTCCTCAGACCACACTTTGAGGAGGCAGGCCCTGAGCAATCTTCCGCCCATGCATGAATGACAAGTCAGTACAGGAGGAATAAAGAGTAAAATGGAGCCTTTCGAGATGATAACTCTCAAAATGGTGAGTGCCACAAACTACAGCAAATGAGATAGCCAGATGTTTATTTCAATCTTTGCAAATCAAAATATTCCAAACCCAGCATCAAAATTAATTCTTAATAATGAATGTCCAGTTCACGTTTTCCAAAGAAGCTGATTCTGACTCATGTATCCATCAGACAGTCTACCATATACATCTGAATAAAGTTCTAGTTGTATGTTTCAAAAATCCCTATTATTTTGAATGTTTGAGAAGGAAATAGGACAAGAAAAGAATACTCACTGAAAATTTGGAAAGGGAAAGTTTCCATTTATTCAAATGTCTACTGAACACCCATCATACTCCAGCCTTACACTGAGGCCTCAAACTAGAGTTGCCTTTTTCTTTTAATTTATTTATGCTCATTTTATTCTGATTCCCCATTTTTATTATCTTTGGGGGCAAGTATCCTTTAATGAGTGAATAAGTGAATGAATCTGCATCATTTGAAGAAGATTCATCAGCTGTGATACTGGTTAAGGAAACACTTGGACATCAGGTAGTTTAAATTTTCTTTCTTTCCAGGTTATTTCCAGTTAAGAGTATTCCTTCTCTAGGCATGACATGTCGCATAATGATAATTTCTAGAATACTTCCCAGTAAAGCGAAGACCTAGTTTTCCCAATGTTGGTCAATTTTTATAGATTCTCATATTGTCCATTGTTATATGTATGTCTTCTCTGCATAGCTTCATGGATTCAGTAGGCAAAAACCTGTATTTTGGTGAAAGCTAAAATTAACCAGTTATCTAACATACATAAAGAACTAGCTGAATCACTACATAAGCACAACATTTAAGTTTTTCTTCTGGGTCAGAGGATTGAGAGCCAAGTGTACTAGTTTTCTATTGCTGCTGTAACAAATTACCATAAATTTAGTGGCTTAAACTACAGGCATTTATTATTTTACACTTCCGGAGGTCAGAAGTCCAGAATGGTTCTCACTGGGCTAAAATCAAGGTGTCAGCAGCTCTGTGTTCCTTCTGGACGCTCTAGGGGAGAATTTATTTCTTTGCCCTTTCCAGCTGCTAGACACCTCCCACATTCCTTGATCTTGGCCCATTCTTCCATCTTCAAAGCCAGCAATGTTACATCTCTCTGTGATTTTCTTCCACAGTCACATCTTCTTCCATCTGACCCTTCTCTTCTGCCTCCCTCCATTTTCAAGAACCCTTGTGATTACACTGGGTCCACCATGGATAATCTGGGATAATCTCCCTATTTTAAAGTCAGCTGACTAGCAACCTTAATTCCCCTTTGCCATGTAACTTAACATATTCACAGTTTCTGGGGATTAGGATGGAGACATCTTTGGGGGCTCATTATTCTGCCTACCATGCCAAGACAGTGGTCCATTTCCATTTAATAACTTGAATTTTCCTAAAGCACTTTAGTTATCTTGAAGCTCTTGGGGAATAACAATATACGATTACTGATAGCAATAACTTGCATTTCAGTTTTTAACCATGAGCTCTGATTCTATCAAGATGACTCGCATACTCAAAGAAAGATACGGATATAGCTGGAATGGCCACTGCCACATAACCATCTGCTCCCAGATACACGTAGCCTGAGCTTCCCGATTTACGTTCCAGTAAACTGAGGCCATGGAACATAGAATCAGACTGTGGCCACCAGGATAAATGTCCTGACACTGCAATCCAAGCTGGTTAGAAAAAGGGCCTTCTCGTTAAAGTTTAGAGAAGGTAAATCATCTTCCAAAATTGCTCTAGTGAGCTTAGAATCATTAAAATTGTCCAGGGCACAAAATAAGAAAGTTTATTTGGTTTTTTTTTAAACACACAAAAAATGAAAGTGAAATGGGTAAATTCTAGTAGCCAAATCTTTTCCTGCCATTACTAAAGATTGACAGGTTGGTTGTTTTAACAGCTGTCCAATGTTTAAGCTCTGAAGACTTTAAATCTCTAATAATAAAGAGAGTAACACTTCGCATGAGTGTTTTTATGACTATATTCTAGACACTGTGTTTATGACTATATTCTAGACATTCTCACAGGAAGTCTTGATTAAAGATAATTATTATATTTCAATCAGAGGCCACAGAGAGTAAAAAGTTTGAACGATTGGCTGAAGGCTCCATACAGACTGAATCGAAATATGAAACAAAGTAAAAGTTTCAAATTTGAATTTATGGCCTGCCTGAATTCTGATAGACAAAAGCATAGTTGCCGTGATTAGCGTAACTTAAAATAGGCAAGTCCAATCGTCAAATGCTATATAAATATACACTGCATGACAGTTTCAAGTAGAACCAAGTTGGCTCTGCTACACTTTCATGTCACTCAAAGGTTAGGCGAGGGAATGGTTTCTTGTGAGTCATTTTTTTTAAATAAGGAAGATCAGCCCTGAGCTAACACCCACTGCCAATCCTCCTCTTTTTGCTGAGTAAGATTGGCCCTGGGCTAACATCCGTGCCCATCTTCCTCTACTTTATATGGGAGGCCGCCACAGCATGGCTTGATAAGTGGCACGTCAGTCTGCACCCAGGATCCGAACCTTCGAACCCCAAGCAGCCGAAGCAGAGCGTGTGAACTCAACCGCTATGCCACAGGGCTGGCCCCAGCGGTGTTTTTTAACACTCAGTAAGCAATGCCAGTGTGAGAAGCTGTCATATCTCATGGGTTAACCAACACCCTCAACTTCTACCCCTCTCACCTGTTGACCCCGTCCTCTGCTCCCCCAAAACTGTACCTAATGCAGAGGTGCTTCTGAGGACTGTTCACAGTTCCTGTGGCTCTGGCGGAGTCTCCAGCAGTATCCAGCAGCTCAGCACTGCTCCTTGGCAACACGCAAATGGGCCAGCTCTAAGCAAGATCTGACTGAGGAATGGTATAAGGTAGTCATCCAGGAGGAATTTTGTTCACACGGCCCCCAAAAGAACTCTGAAAATCTATGCACATATTTTTAAAGAACATCTAAACATTTTTAACATAAGTTTAAACATTTGAGAAAGGGACATGATTTCTAACGCTCTGATACATATTTATTGGAACCTCAGGGCTGCAGGTTTCCCTCATTCATCTATGGAAAATGTCTGCTATATAACATAATTGGCAGAGCCAATTGTCATTTACAGGCCAGTCAACCAATAAGACTTTCTGTTAAAACAAGTCTGACTTCGTTTTTCAATCAAATATGAAGATAGTCCTGGTGGCAACCATCTACCTTCTGAGTGCTTAAAAGGAACAGATAAATACAGCACAGAGCCTTGTCACGTGCTCGGCCCTTGAATGAATAGGGAAGAAGAGAGGAGAACTGGCAGGCATCACCCATGTTCAAAGGCAGATCAGTTTCAAGAACCGGATGGAAGTTGAGGGTCTGAAATTGAATCCACTGAAACACTCTCTGCCCTGAGAAGCCGGGTATGTGCACAGTGGGGAGACTGCTGGGAAAAAGAACTTAAATTCCTCTCTGAAAGTATCTAACATGATACAAATATAAGGCAGTATTTCTAAACAAAAACTCTCTGCATTTCTCTGAGGCATCCTAAGCCTTTGTCAATATCTTAAAACAGGTTTCAAGTTCTCTTCATCAATATGGAGGATCAACAATTAGAGATCATAAACTTGCTTGAGTAGCCAACCTCATGTGTAATCTTGGACAGTTCTAGCATCCCAGGAATCGGTTCTACATTTTCTCTAGTCCTTAGAATTAGGTGCTCTTGTTTTGACTCTCTGCCCTTATTTTATAATCTCTTAGTATATGTTTGACCCAGTCTAAATTAGTCATCTTTCACCCTAAAGTTCCTAGATTCCTCCCCATGTTATTACTGGGCCTTATGCTTCTGTTCTGATTCTCTGGCCCTTTTAGTGCCAGAAGGGGACACGCCTTTAAAAAAAAAAACAAAAAACTCCAACTGCCAAGGTTACCAAGTTGTGCAAAAGAGGAGCTGCTTATGCAAACTGCTTCAGACTTTTATACGGGAAGGAAGAGTGCAAAGTCACACTGGAAATGCATTTTGCAAATCTCTCTCCCCTAGTGTTTCTGGAGTAAAAGGTTTTAAGTAAATTACTGACAATGGGCAAAAAAAACACATGGAAAAAAACACTTTATTAGGTGCTTTCTCTTCTTTAGGAAGAGAATTTTGGTCCTTTCAGAGGAGGCTCCAAGTAATTCGACAATGCCCAGTTTTCTTCAGTTGCTGCAAGTGGATCCCACGGTGGGTGCTCTGGAAAGCACCTTGGGGGCGAACGGGTCTGAGGCCGCTCATGATCAAGGTCGTCCAATCCACTTGCAAAGTTGAGAATCTTGCCGTGTCACCCTAGCAGCAGGTCTGTGTTCCCCTCCAAAGAGCCCACCACCTGGCGCACCCCACCTCCACTCGGGCCCCAGCCACCAGGTAATGTCGGGCGCTTTAGGAGGTGCTGCTGCGGGGCCGCTGCAGACGCAACCGCCGGGGAAGAGGCGAGGACAGGGGTGGATGCTGCAGGCGCGCGCACAGGTGCTCGCGCACCCACAAACACACACAGGCTCGGGGTGCGCGGAGGACGGGGGAGGGGCGGGGACGGCCTTACCAGATCAATGAACGTCAGGAATTCCCAGCTCCCTCCGTAGGTCTGATGCGAGGGCCTGTCGATGGCCTTGTAGTTGCACGGGATGGAGCAGTAGGACAGCAGGATCGCCACCGCAGCACCTGGCAGGGGACAAGCGCCATGTCCGCCAGAGGCCTGGGCGGGCGCGGCGGCGCCGAGGGCGGGCGGGAGCGCAGGGCGGGGGCGGGCGCCGTGGGAACCCGGGCGCGGCCGGCGGGGCGGGCGGGGGCTGCGGCGGGGCGCCCCCGGGGGACGGCGCGACCGCGGGCGCCCGGCGACCTGCGCGGGCGGGGCGATTGCGGGCACTGCTGGCGGCCGGGCGGCGTGGCGTCAGCTCTTTCGTCGCCTCCGTCGTTCTGCTCCTGCGTTCGCGGGGCCCCGGGACACCCGACCGGGGGCGCCCCCTAGGCGTCCCGGCGGTGGGTGGGTGGCCGCCGAGCGCGCTCGAGCTCCGGGGCCGCGGCTGGTGGCGTCTGGCGGGCGGAGAGCGACGCGACCCGGAGAGGGAGGTCGGCAAACCTGCACTGAAGGAGGGGACCCCAGTGTAGACAAACGTTCCAGCCGGGGCATTGCAGCGGAGGTCAAGGGTGGCTCCTGTGGCCAACTGGGGTGCTCTGTGGCCACAGGAGGTGGAGGCGTGAACTTGGGGTGTAAGCCCGCGCCCCGGTGCCCCCGAGTGACTTGCTTTATTTTGGACCCAATTGAATTTTCAGTGTTAAACTACTATTAATCACTATGAAATTCCCTTATAAATTCTATTCCAGTGCCTTGCACTTTTCCACGGGAACTTTATAAATATCATATCAGTATATAATATAACAAGACAGGCTATGCACTTTGGACGAGAGGTGTATACGTGAAAGATTATAAAGGAAAGAGTGTCAGATAACTTTCTGCTACAAGATTATATTCAGCTTAAAAACAAATCATTCTGAGTTTGGATGTAAAACCCGGTGTGTAATTTGATACTAATCTTTTGAGGGTTAAACGGGTTTTGCCCTTTTACTTATTTGTTTTTTCCTACACTACAATACCAGGGCTTCATGGAAGGAAAATAAATATCAACTGGATTCCCTCTGCCTTCCAGTAAATGTTGTCACGCTGAAGTTGCATCAGTCTGTGGGCAGCATTTTTTTTTTTTATCATGATCGCATTTCAGCCAACCAGATGCAGGGTCAGATGATGAAAAGACCACATAGGTATTTCCTGTGGATCCATTTAAAACAGGTGTCCTCTCCAAATAGTCTCTGAGTCAGAGGATGTGGAGGGAGGGCGCAGGGAAAGCCGAGTGTTAGAGAGAAAGGAGCAACTCATGAATGTTTTCCTGAATTTTTCCAATGAAGCTCTAAACCAAAATAAAGAAACCCCGTAGATTTCTTTCATTGGCCTTATAATTATGCTAATAGAAATTGATGTCACAAAAATCAAGATAATTCCAAGAAGATTCTACTGGCATAAAACTATTTATTATTGGCAATTTCTACTTTTATTTTTATGGAAAAGTTGGGTCTATTTTTTTAATTGTTTATCCATGTTACATGTTCATAAGATTGCAAAATTAAAAAGTAGATCTATTGAAGATCTGTCTTACTAGGTCCTTAATAAAGTTTTATGAGTTAGAGTGATGTCCTCAGTGTTTGATATACCTTCCTACCTTACAATTTAGAAACTCATTAATGAGACTCTCTGTCCTTATCGTTACAAAATATAATAATATTTTCATAAAGTCATTTAAAATTTTATTCTATGGTCAGTTTCTTTTTAAATAACTATAGGACTAAAATAAGTGATTTGAACTTATTCTAATGTGTTTGCTTTTGTTATTTTGTGATTTTCTAACCACAGTAAGATAGTGAGTTTTGTGTTTGTTCTTTAATCAAACATCTGCATAAATTTTGATTCAAATATTTTATGAGACTGTCAGTCTACAATATCTGGAACTTCTTGGTAACTGTGTATTAACAAGTCCAGGTTGCTCTTTTTGCTTTTTAGACCATATCTAATAATTTTAGTTATGCTTTAAAGGTATTCTTTGTGAAAAAATATTAAGCTATACACAGTTTGTGTTTTTACAGTGTAAAAATACAATGGGGTGTTGCTTTTAAAACATCACTCAGTAGGTTATCCCTTTTTATGAACTATAATACTTTATTCATTGATAAGTATTTACATGATGATTCCATATTCGAGTTACAGAATACTGTTTTTTATTGTATAGAAGAAATATCTGCATGTCACTTTGTCTTTTTCATTCTACCATACAGTTACTGGGGATGGAGGAGAATAGCCTTATCCAGTTGAGTTTCATGGAAACATGTTTCCCAAGGGCAGATTTCTAGGCCCTGTTTTGGCTTCTCATTACATTAGTGTACTCGGATGATTGTAACAGCTCCTACTCTTTCTATGTGGGCTGAAGATACTCTTCCTTAAGAACTTCTAAAAGCGGACACAGACTCCTCACTCCTTTCTATTTTGGAGGGGAGGGTGTCTGACATACTGGTGATGATAATCCTCGCTAATTTGGGAAATGACAGGGACCCCTGGGTCTCCCTTATGTTGTATTCCAAGAAGCCAACTTCATACAGCCATGTGTCTTGGCTTAACAATTCAGGAGGAAGAATCGTGTTCATGCATATCCTTACAATATTCAATGTTAATGCTATTTCCTTTGGTTCTGTATTTACGTTAGATAAGCATTTTCTAACGATATCAATATAGATGAGCAATTCGTTTTTCCCCCTTTACATTTCTCTGCACAACAAGGGTAGAAGTTGGGATGTATCCCTTTGAGACATTTGGGCATCACAGAAAAGACACTGTGGGTTTCTTATTTTTTCTTCATTATAAAAGTAGCTTATTTATGATATTAAAATAGGAACGTTTAGAAAAAATTACCCCCACTCTCATCAACCAGAGAAAACACTGCAAATATTTTAGCATGTACCTGCCAGTCTCTTTATAATATGTAGCTAGTTATGACACACTGTGTAACAATTTGCATCAAGCAGATTTTTTTGCTTTAAATTTAATAAGAATGTTTCCTTATTATTTAAAATTCTTTGTAAAAATCACGTCTAGTGATTGCATAGCATGACATAATATGAACTTATCATATTTTGCTTAAACTTTTCTCTGCTTTGGGATATTTAGGTGTTTCTAGTTTATCACTATAAATACACTATAATGTCTGCATTTTGTGTTGAGAAAGCCACTTTTTAAGGATTTTTTGTAGCCCAAAACCAGTTAAGAAACCACCCTTTTATAATCTAATGCGTATATTTCTTTACACGTGTTTATATGAACTGAGGTGCCAAGGAGAGCTCTTTCACACTAGAGGGCAGTTGGGAAAGATTAAGATCTAAGTAAAAGAAGTAGGTGCAAGTCACTCTTTTTTCCAGCCGTTGATGCTCATTACAGATTTTAAAAATCGCCTTGGATATGAAACATAGTGCCAATGCATTTCATCAGTCAGATTTTTTGCTGGTAACCAGAAAGAGCTATTTACAGCCTAAATGAGCAGCAGCTACTAACAGCTGTGCTGAGGCTGCTGGTTGCAACAGTTTTCGCAGATTTAAAAATGGACTGTATTTGCTGTAGAGAACTCCGCTAAATTATGAGATTTCTAAACACTAAGGATTCTATGGAGCGTCATTGATAAGCTTTAGAAAAAGTAGTGTTGAGATTAGGCTCGAGTCGCTGGCTAGATCTCATACAGATCTGAGACATCCTCCTCGCTCCCTGAAGGCTGTCGGTGCATTTGCCTGGAATGCTATCTCTTTGTGTGTGTATATCCAGACCCAGCACATCTGGCAGGACTTGGTATGAGTCCACTTTGACAGTCCCTCTTCGGGACGTAGGATGTGGTCTTCCTGCTCTGAACGACCCACGTGGATGGCTTACTGGTGATTCAAATTCTACATGTACTCACTATATCCTTCTTAGAAACTACCCACTCTGCAGAGTCCGCAGTCTCCGGAAACAGCACCAGCATGCTGTTAGAAACATTAGGATGGAGCCAGATGGCCTGGGGGTGCCAGTCTCTTAGCGGTGTTAAAATGTCTCTGGAAGTGTAGCAAGGGAAGGTAATCCATTTGCCAGAATTATTCTCGTGGAGGGGACTGTGTGTTGTTAGAAGAAACACTTTCATAAACTATGGTGGATGGGGGTGATTGGTAAGAGAGACCTTCTAAAGCATTCTACAATAACAGTATGCCATTGCTAAATTTCTTCTCCCCAGTGGGAGTTGGGGTAACTGCAGAGCTTTTGTTTTGCTGAGTGGACTGTATACATGAATTTAGGACTAGAACTCTATTGCTCTGTGTAGTGGAGGAGAGGCAGACCACCACCAGGAGGGTCTTTGTTTCCCACAGCCTTTAGCCTCTTGTCTAAATAAATGTTGAGCAGGTATTTAAAAGACATTTCAGGGGGCCTGCCCAGTGGCATAGCAGTTAAGATCGCACACTCCCATTCTGCTGCCCGGGGTTCGCAGGTTTGGATCCTGGGTGCCGACCAACGCACCACTTGTCAAGCCATGCTGTGGCAGCGTCCCACATAAAGTAGAGGAAGGTGGGCATGGATGTTAGCCCAGGGCCAATCTTCCTTAGCAAAAAGAGGAGGATTGGCAACAGATGTTAGCTAGGGCTAATCTTCCTCATTAAAAAAAAAAAAAAGACATTTCAGAGGTCTTAAACTCAAATCCTTTAGAGCCCAGGCACGTATCATAATTAAGTAAAGCTAGATGTAAGGTAATAGGGCATAATTGGGCCTACAAAAAACTAAAGTAAATGCCCCACCTAGATGCACTTCAATTCAAACTTTTTAACATTGTGTGAGCCAAAATAAAAGAAAAGCACACTTGCAGAAAAGCTAGATTCAGCTGCAGGTAAAGACTTTTGGATTATCCTTTTGAAAGAGTGCCATGTGAACATCTTACCCAGAGTGTCCAAAAAACCCTGTCCCTCACTCCTCCTCCTCAGCTGCAAGAGTTAGGATTACTTTGGCTGTAATTGATAACCCTATTCCTTGAGGCAGGATGGAGGAAAATATGAAGACAGGCCAAAAGGGCACATGTACACTATCCCTTGAAGATGGTTTGCTGAGGAAGCTGTCACACACCAATCCACCTACACCTCATTGGCCAGCACCCTTCCACATGGCCAAAGCTAGGAATAGCAGCCTCCCTTCTGGGTGGCCATGTGTCCAGCCCGAAATCAGGGCTCAATTAGTATGGAAGGAGGATGTTACGGGTTGAATTGTGTCCCCCAAAAAGATATGCTGAGGTCCTAATCCCCAGTACCTCAGAAAGTAGCCTTATTTGGAAATAAGGTCATTGCAGATGTAATTAGTTAAGATGACATCATACTGGCATAGGGTGAGCCCTAATCAAACATGACTGGTGTCCTTATAAGAAGGCGGAGACACACAGGGAGAATGCCACGTGATGATGGAGGCAGAGATTGGAGTCATGACAAGCCAAGGGATGTCAAGGATTGCAGACAGTCACCAGAAGTTAGGAGAGAGGCCTGGCACAGATTCTCCCTCACAGACCTCGGAAGAAACCAACCCTACCGACACCATGATGTGTAGCCTCCAGAACTATGAGACAATCAATTTCTGTTGTTTTAAGCCATCCAGTTTGTGCTACATTGCTAATGGCATCTCTAGGAAAGTAATACAGGGGAGAAAACAGATATTGGAAGATCACTAACAGTTTCTGCTACAACATCCAATCAACAGTCAAATTCTAGTAATTTATTCTCTGAAACATTTCTCAAATATGAGCCTTCATTTCTCTTTCTATCGCTGTTGCCTCATTGAATAAGCTCTAACTGGCTTCCTGCCTCCATTGTTGCATCTCCACATCACCCTTATCACTGCCTAGAATTATCTTCCTGAAACTATAGATCAGATTGTATCACTCTTCTCCTCAAAAATAATCAGTGATTCCCCACGGGCTACAAGAAACCTCACTATTTCAACTTTCATTCCTGCTCCTTTTAAAATAATTATGCATTCCATTATCATGGGAATACTTATTTTTCCCCCAAACTCAACATTTACTTTTAGTCTTTCATGCCTCTCAGGCACTAATGATTCATATCACCTTCTCCATCTATTAAAATTCTACTCATCTCTCAAGACCCAGCTCTGGCAGAAATTCTCTAATAATGTCTACATTTGCAAATACTTTGCCAACTAGGAAGCACTTGCACCTTATACTAAATGGCGATCGTAGCATCTTCTGATGGGGGAGCCCGTGATCATCCCTGGCACGACCACCGTCACCCTCCTATCACGGGATTACCCTGAGATGCCCTTCACATGGAAGTAGCCAATCCATAGGGGACATAGTTGTCAGAAAGTGTTCCCTCTCTTTTGTGAGATGGAAAGCATATTACCCAATAGATTGAGATCACGTGAAGCAGCTAACTAAACTATCCCCTTGGGTCCTAGACTCTGTCCATAGAAGGCAAATCTTTGGGGGACCTGGTAGCCTCTGCAGCAAGGCAATGTCACAGAATGTGGAATGCAGGGATGGTGGGATGGGTTGCCACTTCTTACCATATTAAGCAACTTTCCCCCAGAATGAAGGTCAGCTAAAACGTCTGCAGCCCATTTATTGGCCCTCTGTGTTAGTTATCCTCAAAGGTAGTTAAAAGTCTGTTTTAGAAACACTTGTAATAAACATCCAGCACGAAAGAGGAGTTCGATAAAATTAAACCAAATACCATCATTTTGTTTTCAGGAAACATGTGATCTGCCATGAGAGGTGGCAGCATTAGGCAGTCTCACCAAGTGCCAGGAGCCAGTCTAAATTGTCTGTGAAGGTGGCCAACTGAGGGCAGAGAGAACTCTCACTTCCCTCGTCCTGAGGGAAGACCCTGGTCGCCAAGCAGGCCTGCTGGAGCCAAGGCTACTTCTGACGCCTCGCCCCCCAGGAGCTGAGCATGTAGTTTTCATTCCTCTCAAGAATTCCTGTGTCAAAAAATGCAGGTGAATGGTCCACATCACTGACGGCTGCGCTCTGAACATAGAAGAAGATAGCGGACCCACAAGGATGTTTGGAAGATTGCCTGGGAATGCAATGATCCGGCTGGGCCAAGCCATGGTTCTGAGAAAGTTGGAAACTGCTGGAAGGATTTCCGAGAAATAGTTCACTAGTGCAGCCCTTCTCATCTCTATTTTTTCCTGCTTTATTGTGTACATGATGGCTGGAGCTGCAGTAGCCATCTTGTAAGCATGAGGAAAAGAATCAGAGGATCACAGAGATCTTGCCCTGACATCCATAACCTGCTGAACCAATGCCAGCAGTGGCCTCCTTCCAGAATTCTTGTGATGTGAGAAAAATAACCTCCTATTTATTAAAGCAATGTAGTAGAGTGTTCTGTTACATGCAGCTAAATAATGGTAGAAGGAGATGTTTGGGGTTATTTCCTGGCATGCTTCAAAAGTGCTAAATCATGGGATAGTGGGATAGTACTAAGGAGACTAGGGTTCAAATTTATGTATTTTTTATTTAATAAACACTCACATAACACTTACTGTGGGCCAGGCTCTGATCTAAGCACTTTACAAATATTAACTCATTTTAGCCGCACTGAGGGTGCTTACTTACTATTATCATCTCCATTTTACATAAGAAGAAATGGAGGAATAGAGAAAATTAGGTAAAGTACTCAAGGTCACACAGCCAGTAAATGGCACAGCTGGGATCTGAAACCGTGTATTTTGATTCTTTTTTTTTTGCTGAGGAAGGTTTGCCCTGAGCTAACATCCTTTGCCAATCTTCCTCTTGTTGTATGTGAGCTGCATGAGAATTTTATTTTATTCTATTTCTATCATCTCTTACTACATCAATTATACTTCTTTTTAAAATTCTTTTAGAGGTTGTCCTAGATTTTGCAATATACACTTACAACTAATCCAAGTCTACTTTCAAGTAACACTATACCACTTCACAGGCAGTGGAAGTGCCTTATAACAGAGTATTCCCAATTCTCCCCTCCTGTGCCTTATAATATTTCTATCATTCATTTCACTCATCCATAAGCTATAATCACCAAATACATTGTTGTTATTATTATTTTAAATAAACTCTTATCTGTTGAATAATTAAGAATAAGAAAAATAAAATACTTTATTTTACCTTTATTTATTCCTTCTCTAACACTCTTCCTTTCTTTATGTAGATTCTAGTTTCTGACTTATATCATGTTCCTTCCCTCTGAAGAACTTCTTTGAACATTTCTTTCAAAGCAGATCTACTGGCTTTGAGAACAAATTCCCTCAATCTTTGTTTGTCTGAGAAGGTCTTTGTTTCTCCTTTATTTATGAAGGATAACTTTGCTGTACACAGAATCCTAGGTTGGTGTTTTTTTACTTTCAACACTTTGAATATTTTACTTTATGTTCTTATTTGCATGGTTTCTTGCTAACAGGGTAATTTGGATCCAACTTAGTCCCAATTTTCAAGAATAACTCTCAAAGCAATGATTTATTGTTTTTTCATGTCCTTTCCTTTAATAACTTTTTTTATGTAGTACTTTATAACCTCTTTGATGCCAGAAAATACTATGTTCCCCCCTGGTCTTTTTTCCTTCTCCATCCATCATTCTGAAAAAGGAAAATGTACTCAACTCAAGGTCCAAATCAACTGTCTTTGTTTCTCTGACTTTCATTGACATCTACCCCAGCTTCATCCTCATCACCTGTCACTACTAACACCCCAAACAGGCTGCCTCCTCTGTAGTAGCAACTTCTTATACTATTTATCAAATCATATTATGCCTACTTTTATAGGACTTCTCCCTCCTAATACATATACATTATGGGTTCTTCAAGAGAGGACAGTGCTTTAATTAATACAAATGCCCAGAACTCTTTTGGGAAGCTGTGACCCTTTGGAGTATTGGAGTAACTTAAAAGAAAACCATTGAGTGCCATGGACAGATCGTTAACATCCCTTTTTTTGTACTTGTTCTGAAGCAATTGAGAAGGGAAACAGCTACAAATTAATATCAATTGTATTACTGGTAAAGCTGGCAAAAATGAGAATACCCTTATGAAACTGTCAACATCTCTTACTGGGACAGAGCTTGACCCAACAATTTGACTCTATTAAGAAGAGAAGAATGTGGGTATCCTGCAAGGACACTCATCTGAAAGAGAATCAGAAAATAGGCTTCTTTCTCATTTTCACCAGTTGGAGAAGTCACTCCTCACCAGGAGTCATGAGCATGAGAAGAAGGGTGCAAATTGTCTAATACATTGAGGAAAGAAGAAGAAATTCCTATTTGGTGGGTTAGCAGGAACCCTGAGAACATTGGGAAAAAAAGACAAAGGCTAGTAAAATTAAAAATTGATATATGAGTTGTAATTTCTAAGGCAATCACTTAAAAGATGGTAAAAACAAAACAAAACAAAAAAACCAATATAATCTTTAGTTAATACAGAGAACAAATGCCCAACTTACATATAATGATGAGAAAAGACGTTGGGCCCACATGGAAAATCTGGGATAATATCCCCATTTTAAGGTCAGTTCATTGGCAGCCTTAATTCCCCTTTGCCATATAACCTAACATATTCACAGGTTCTGAGGGTTATGACGTGGATATCTTTGGGGGGCCATTATTGTGCCTACCATAATGTCTCTCGCAGAGTTTGTCAGAACAAGTAGGTAAGAAAAATATAGCTGTAAAAGATTTTAATAACTCAACTAAGAAATGATTTAAAAGTCTACAGAGAGCTCTATCAGCCAATATATAGAACATTTATAAAAATTATCACTAGATCACAAATAAAATCTCATCCAAAAGTAGAAAGCATACTGAATGCTGTAGCCTTCCTCTACCATCTCAAATCCCCAGATGTGCCCTAAAAATATATAATTAATGAAGAAACCCAGAACTTCTCTGGGAAACAAAAAAAAGGTGCCTCAGTGGATCAGAAGCTGTATTGAATAACTGAAGGATGGAAAACAAATACAATCAACTGAAGAGGAAATGTGTAGTCAACATGCATCCAGGGTAGGCATTTATAAAAGAGTTCTTCATGCCCTGGGTTGGCAGATGCAGTGGGCAGGAAGAAGACATCAGGAGTAATGGACTTGGTGATTAGTTGGGGTACTTCAGCAAGAGCAACCAGATGAGTCAACCCCTCTGCACACTTGCACCCCCAGAACAGGCAGCAGCCTGCAGGTGGGAGCAGTGCCCATGGCCGCATGGGTCAGAGTGCCCTGGATGCTGGAACCCCCATTCCCAGTTGTTTGCTACCAAAAAAATGTATACAGTACTCAGAAGAATATGCTTATCCTTAAATGTATTTATGAGGAAAGAAAGATTTTAAATAAATTTTCAACCCAGTAATATAGAAAAATAGAAACCAAAAAATATTATTTGAACAATTTAAAAAGACCTTTAAACATACATAAACTTTGGCAAAATATGCTAATGTTTACTTCAAAAGTCTGTTTCCATGAACATAAGTGAGTTTGGCCTCACTTTGCATTTCTAATCCTATGATTTTTGGATTTAGTATTAAGATTATAAAATAAGCTAGGTAATTTTCTAAAATTTGGTATAGAATAAGGGTTACCTATTTCTTGATGGCTTGTTAAAAACTTGCTTGCAAAACCATTTGAGTCCAGAGTCTTTTGGGCAGTGGGTGGTCAAGGATTATTCTGACTAGCAGTTCAATTTCTTTGTGTGTGTGTGTGTGTGTGTGTGTGTGTGTGTGTGTTAGGAAGATCAGCCCTTAGCTAACATCCATGCCAATCCTCCTCTTTTTGCTGAGGAAGACAAGCCCTGAGCCAACATCTATTGTCAATCCTCCTCCTTTTTTTCCCTTTTTCTCCCCAAAGCCCCAGTAGATAGTTGTATGTCATAGTCGCACATCTTTCTAGTTGCCGTATGTGGGATGCGGCCTCAGCATGGCTGGAGAAGCGGTGCATCAGTGCACGCCCGGGATCCGAACCCGGGCCGCCAGTAGCAGAGTGCACGCACTTAACCACTAAGGCACGGGGCTGGCCCCAGCAGTTCAATTTCTTTAATGATTGCGCAAATTTTGTATTTCTACTTGGGTCAATTATATGAATTACATTTTAAATAATCTTGTCCGTTTCATCTAACTTCTCAAAATCATTAGCATAAAGTTATTGATATATTAGCTCATGATTTATTAATTCTCTCTCATATCTGTACTTATATATCATTCTTAATGTCATTTCAGTGTGACTTCTTTTTCTTCTTGATCAACCCTACCAGAAGTTTCTCTGACTTATTAATCTTTTCAAAGTCTGTTTTTATTTCATTATATTCTATCTTTAAATTTATTATCCTAATTCTGCAATTTTTAGGTGTATTGCTTTCTAACTATTTGAGTTGAACATTTACCTAATTTGTTTCCAATAGTTCATATTTTTAAATACATTCCTCCTGACCTTTAGCTGTATCCCGCATGCTTTGGTATATGTTGATTTCTAATATCAGTGCAGAGTCCGCAGATGACATGATTTCTGTTGTGATGATTCTTATAATTTATTTATATTTCTTTGGTGACATGGCACTATTGGTAAATGTTCAATGTATGATTGAGAAGAACATTTTTTTCATTTGAGTAGGATTCTATTCAAATATATTAGATCATGCTCATTAGTTGCACTTTCAAATATTCAAACTTTAAAAGTCAAATATGAATGTCTATGTTTTTAAATGTGAGTTGTTTTACCAGCTTATATTTATTCTGCAATTTATACATGTTGTCACATGTATGTGACACGAATGGACTAGTTTTTCCATTTGTTTTGTTTCCTGACGTCTCCCCTTTATTTCCTTCGCTGTTTTGAAGGTTATGTGTTTTATTTCTACTGTTTGAGTGCCGACATTTGAAATTGAACATACATATCTACCATTATATTTTTCTCACAAAGTATAAAATTAAGCAATATCTCTGTTTTGCCTTTGAACAGCTCAAGGACCTTAGCATTCTCTAGCTTCCCTTTCATCTTCCTCCGTCTCGTGTTCCACGTTACTATAGATATTTTATTTCCACCTTGTTTTTAACATAAGTATAATTCTATTATTACTTAGTGAATGATGATTTAGATTTGCTAATATATTTTTCTGATTCTTTTTTTTTTTGAGGAAGATCAGCCCTGTGCTAACATCTCCCAATCCTCTTTTTTTTTTTTTTTGCTGAGGAAGACTGGCCCTGGGCTAACATCTGTGCCCATCTTCCTCCACTTTACATGGGATGCCGCCACAGCACACCTTGCCAAGCGGTGCGTCGGTGCGCACCTGGGATCCGAACCAGTGAACCCTGGGCCGCCGCAGCGGAGTTCGCACACTTAACCGCTTGTGCCACCGGGCCGGCCCCTCTGATTCTTGCACACCCTGTTACTTCTTGTGTCATGTTTCTTCTTTCAGTATTGATACTTTTTTGCTGAATTATATCTTTCAATAATTCTTTCAATGGGTACCTGTTGAGAATAAATTCTCTTAGGTTTTTAAATGTCTGGGAAAATCTATTTTGCAATAAGTCTTGAATAATATTGATAAGGGATTAAATTATAAATTGAAGGTAAACTTTCTTTATTATTTTAAATATATTTTACCATTGTTTTCTAGAATTAATTGATTCTGTTGTCAGTCTACTTGTCATTTCTTATGGATACTCTATACTTTCTCCTTGGTACCTTGCAGGTTTTCTCTTTATTATTGATGTTATGCATGATATTATGTATCTAGACGTGGAATGTATATTTAACAGGTTTGTGCATTTTCAATATTTATTCAGTGTCTAGAAAATTTCCAGGTCCTGTTCACATACCCTGTTGGAGATTTCCTCTCCTTCATCCCCTTTATTCTCTTCTTTGGAGGCTCCTATAGTAAACTTCTTCCAGCAGACCTCCAGGTCCCCTAAATTCTCTTTCATATTTTCTATCTCCTTGTCCCTCTGTGTTGATTTCAGATTTTTCTTCTCGAATCTCTCTTCCAATTCACTGGTTTACTTTTACGCTGTGTTCAACCTACTATTGATTCTTGTAATGAGTTTTTCTTATTTGAACAATCACGTATTTTTCACTTTTAGTATTTCAATTAGGTTCTTTCCTATATTCACTTATTTTTGATCCAGTCATGGCTTTCCTTTTGTGGACCAAATACTTTCTTTATTTCTTTGAATGATTTTAAACATATTAATATTAACATCTCTTTCTATGAGTCTTATATTTTTACTTCCTTGGAAATTAATTTTTCTTCTTATTGGGTCCATGGTTTGTCTTCCATGATAATTAGCTCCTTCATATTTTTAGAGTTCATCACATGCTCTGGAGCCTTGTTATTGAACAGTTTTGTGTTATTTTTGCTTTCGCTCTATGAGATTCAACAGATCAGAAGGAATTTTTACTTGGTTTCATGACTCGGTGTGTCTGAACCTATGTGAATGTATTTCATCCTTGCCCAAAGGCAGGTAGTTTGATTTAGCTCTCAAACTCCAGCTGAAGGGTGGAAAATTTCAATCCCTATTCACAGAAGTGTCAGTGATTCCCTGCTCTCTGCTTTATGCAAGGAATCCAGTGCCTGGAGTCTTGATTCTGATTCATCGAGAGCTTAAAATCCTCAGCTCCTGACGTGTCTATACAGGTCCTCAATGAGAAGGCCCCAGAGGATGTTACGGATCCTTAGAAAATACAACTCCATGGAAGATGAGTTCACACTCAATAAGTGCAGTATGGTACTAGTCACTAGTGGTAATATGCAAATAACAGAACAGAGGTTGAAAGGATACACAACAAATCAATAACTAGAGTTGCTACTAGAGATGGGACTGAAGGAAATTGCTTTATCTACATTATATGACTCTTTCACAATAATAATATATTTATATGCAACTTGTGTAATTAAAAACTTTATATATTTGAAAATTAATAATACGTACAGGAAATATATTTTGATTCAATGCAATAAACATAGACATTAACATTAAAAAGAGTCAACTATTCAATATCACCTGGAGATAAAAATACGATCTTCTAGATAACTCCTGTAACAAAGAGGAAGAAAACCTGATAACATAATGTAATTGTAAGAGATGTAGCCAAATTATAACTTAGAAAAAATTTTGTTAAAAATAACTTATATAACTGAAATTAAAAAAGAGCAAAATAAATCAAAAGAGAGGAAAGGATCTAAAAGCAATGATTGAAACAAGAGAAGACCAAACATTAGAGTTTATTGATAAAAACAGTGAGCTGTTATTTCAAAAACTGTAAAAACAAAACAAAATGAACAAACAAATCAACCCCTGGTAAGTCTAGCCAAAATAAAATTCGAGAGAACACAAATATAATATCAGGAAAGAGAAAAAGGATATTAAAAAAAGGAAATTACAATTTTAAAATGAAATTTGTACACTTACCTGCAAATAAAAGTTTAAAATAGATTTTTTTCCTAGGAAACTACAAACAACTGAGTTTAACTGAACGTAATCTAAGAAGCCTAAATAGATTAATAGCCATGGAAAAGCTGCAAATTTTAGCAAAACCCCTATCAAATGGTTCTGGGCCTTGTTGGTTTCTTCAGAAATTTTTATCTAATATTTAATAAACGGTTAAATTCTATATTATTTAACTGTTGCAAAGCTTTTTTTAAAAGCTCTAAAAAGCCTAACTTTGATATCGTAAACTTAAAAAAATTATCACAAAACCGTGAGCCCATCTCTCTGAAAAGCACAAATGAAAATGATCTGTTACGAAACAGCAAACCCAGCAGTAGATTAAAAGAATAATGTAGTGCACCTGATCAATTTGTTCAGGAACACAAAAACCACGCAACGTTAGAAATATGCTAATATAATTTCAGTGGATGGTGAAAGGGCGTTTTCTAAATTTCAACATTCCCTCTGATTAAAGTTCCCAGTGAGCTATGAAAGAAGCAAACTTTCTTCACTTGATAAGGAGTATTTTCCAGAAGTCCAGAGCAAATATAGTACTTAATACTAAAATATCAAAAATAACACATTGAAGTCATAAATAAAATAAATCTTTCTGCTAATACCACTATCAGTCAACAATATTGTGGAACTTCTAACCGATGAAAGAATATAAGAAAAGGAAATGAAGTATACATATTGGGAAAAAAATGTACGATCACTTACCAAAAATTATATAATTTCCTTGGAGCAAAACCAAGAAAATTATTTGATATCTTAATAGCAACAGAAAGTGAGTACAGAGAAACAGTCAATACAAGAATAATATAACAAAAATCAATAACAAGTTTGAAAATGAAATGGGAGAGAAGGCTCATTAACAACACTAATAAACACACCCAGCCTAGAAATAAATCCAACAAGAAAGACACAAGACCGTTAATGAAATGCAGTCATGTATTGCTTAACAACAAGAATATGTTCTGAGAAATGCATTGTTAGGCGATTTTGTTGTTGTGCCAACATCATAGAGTGTACTTACACACACCTAGATCGTATAGCCTACTACACGCCTAGGCTACATGGTATAGCCTATTCGTCCTAGGCTACAAACCTGTACAGCATGTTACTGTATTGAACACTGTAGGCAATTGTAACACAGTGGTAAGTATTTGTGTAACTAAACATATCTAAACGTAGAAAAGGTATGGTAAAATATGGTATAAAAGATAAAAAATGGTACACTGTGAGGGCACTTACCGTGAATGGAGCTTGCAGGACTGGAATTGAGTCAATGAGTGATGGTGAGTGAATGTGAAGGCCTAGGACATGACTGTCACTACTGTAGACTTTATAACACTGTACACTTAGGCTGCACTAAATTTATAAGAATATATTTTTCTTTCTTCAATAATAAATTAACCTTAGCTTACTGTAACTTTCTTATTTTATAAACTTTTTTTAACTTAGTGACTCTTTAGTAATAACACAGCTTAAAACACAAACGCATTGTACAGCTGTTAAAATGGCTACGATGTCACTAGGTGATGGGAATTTTTCAGCTCCATTATAATCTTATGAGACCACTGTCGTGTATACATGGTCTGTCATTGACTGAAACATCATTATGCAGCGCATGACTGTACAAAAAGCAAACTGAAATAAAGAACAAACATAACCATACTGGGGAAAGAGTATAAAGTGATAAATTATAATAAAGTTATTGCAACTCAGTTAAAAACTAAATGTAGCATTTTAAGAACCTTGAAAATTTAATTTTAATTGTATTTGGAAAAGAATACATAAATTAGAGCATTCAAGAAAAATATAAAAAAGATTAATGAATTTTTGACTTGTAATTTATTAGAATATATTATATAAATTAGTAATTAAAATATCCTGATACTAATAGAGATACAAAACAATAGATCAATAGACCTTGATTTATATGGGATTTGCTATACGATAAAAATGACAGTTCGCGTCAATGGAAAAAAGACGTATTATTCAACAAATGGGGTGTGAAATTTGGCTATCCAATTGGGAAGAAATGAATTTACATTCCTATATCAAAACCATATCCTAAATTGTCTCCAGAGCAATTAATGCTTTATCCATAACAAAAATAAGACATTTACCAGGAGAAAATAATTTTTATGTGGGGAACACCTTGCTGTAGGTATATAACATCATGATAAACACTATAAAGAAAAAGATGAACAGAAGTGACTATATAAACAAAAATAAAAGACAAACGACAAAAGGAGAGAAATTTAACAGTCAATGTGTTACAATTCTCTCTCTTACAAATCTGAGATAAAGGAAAACACCACTACAGGAAATATACAAAAAATATGACAAAATTCACAAAATAACTACACGTGATCATTAAACATATCTTTTAAAAGATACTTAAACTCAGTTATAATTAAATAAAAGTAAATTTCACTTAGACTGGCAAAGACTAAAAAGGATTAGAAATTTACAATATTAGGTATGACAACAGGGAAATAAGGATTTTCATACATTCTTGGTGCAAGTATAAATTAGAAAAATATTTTGTCCTAGTAATTTCTAGGAATTTACCGTGGAGAAATATTGCCCCAAGTAATTGAAGATACATGTATAATGATATTACCTTCAGCAAAAACATCAAAGTAATCCAAATGTCCGTGACCAAGGGACTGGTTAAATGAATTATGATATCTCCATATGATTGAGTGGAATACTATGCAGCTATTAAAAAGAATGGAGTGAGTCTGTGTGTATTGATATAAAAAGATGCCCAATGTATATTGTTAACTAAAAAGAAAGTGCAAGTCACACACACACGCACACACACACACACCACACATACACACTATGATGTATTTTTTGGTAGTACTTGTACATACATGTTTGCATAAACACAGTCAAAAAGCTGGAAGGATATACACCAAATGTGATTAGCAGTTTTCTCCGAGGGATGGAGTGGAGATTTTCACTGTTTTCTTCTTTTGAATGATTTTTGCAATATAAAACAAAGAAAAGTAAAAACTAAGAAATATGTGGTACAAATGGTAACTCAAAGCTAAACTTGCACCTAGCTCTGACTTTAAATGCCAGAAGAGAAGAAACTTTGAAAGAATACAGCTTAGGCTAGTCCTAAATCTCTGGAATCCAGTAAATTTCATAGTTTTTTTCCTTGACTTCTCCGCTGATTTCACTGGGATTATCTGCTACACAGATTGACGGCGAGTCCAAAGGGCCTTGTCTATGATCAGGATGCCAGTGTGTGGCGCTAGAGAGTCACCAAGCCCCAAACGAAACTCAAGCGCTATAGCAGGGTAGGGTTCCCCAGTCAACAAAACCAGGAACCCGTGCCTGCCAAGACAATAATCAGACCTATGGAGCCATTTTTATAATCATCTCTCAATACTCTTCCATTGTTCCATGGACCATCGCTGAAGGGCATGTGAGATGACAGCAGTTGAATCAGGTAAAACCACCTAAGGTTGGGCAGAAGAGATGCTCTGAGGACATGAAAACACACCTTTAATGTAGCAGGACACTGACTTGCAGGGGATGGAAAGAATATTAGGAATTGACTTGGGTAGCTCTTTTGGAACACAGACCTCCTGTAGAAGCAGAAGTTTCCTCCGAGAAAATGGCAGCAAATAGGACTGCAGCCACAAAATAAAGAACAGTCCAGAAAATACAAATGAGCATGTCTCTTCCTACAAGTAACTGTATATCTTTATAGCATCACCTTCAAGCCTCGCAAATTTCATTGCCTCTACAGTTTTATAACTCTTCGGAGAGACGATTTAAAAAACACCACTGTTCACGAATAAGATTTTAGCGCATATACATAGTTATAAATAGTGAGATTAGATGGGAGGGAAATCCATACAGTGGTAAAATTAGTTTATAAATTTTTAACTAGCTAGTGCTTTCATCTAAGTAAAAGAATCACGATTTTTTTCTCAGCATTTCCTTTTAAAGAGATAATAAAATTAGGCTGTAAAAGGATTCACAACATCCTGCTGGAACAATAGATGATCAAGTCCAGGCAAATTGTCATTGGCACACACTTGTCTTTCTCCTGATGGGAAGGGAAATTTCAAGAAAAACTCTGCAAAGTAATTTTTATAGAGTGAAGGTAATTGTGCATTAAAATGTGCATTTGACTGGATTCAGGCCCAGTTCTGCTATTTATTAATACATGGAATTGCTTAGCTCATCTTGGACAGCCTCTACAAACCCTGAACCTCAAAATCAATTTTTTTATCAAAAGATGGGACTGAACTAGATGTTTATAGTTATCAACACATACATGTTATGTTGTAGATTTTCAACAAGTTGTAGATTTTTCAACAAAATGCTACAGTGTATATATATCCAAGTTACTAATTCACAAAGAGTTGATAAATAATGTTAGAATGAGGAGGAATCCCAAAAGGACCTATTTAAATAAGGACTTCAAATCTATTAAAATGAAAAATAAAAAAAAACATGGGAATGAGGAAAAGCAGCAGCAGCAGAAGGAGGGAGAGGGAAAGAGAAAAAGGAAAGGCATCGAGGAAAGAAAGAAGGAAAGAAAGACGTGCGAGAGTAAATTAAATTTAGAATGATTTCCAGATTTAATCTAAAAACTAATCTTTATTGACAAAAGTAAATTTATTCTGTTTTTTCAATGGTACTGTTTTTAAAATGTGCTTTTTTCAAATTAATAAAAATATTTTTTCAAATTAATGTTTATTCTATTTGAAGTCATAGTATATGTTATTGTTTGTTCTCAAAACAATACAAAGAGAGTTGTATGTAGGAAAACAGCCTAGTTTTGGTATAAGCTTTTTAAATAATTATTATAAGTTTTTGTATATGATATACACAAACTATACGCGTAAATGTCATATTACCAGGAAGACATTTTGAGTTGTGTAATAACAAAAACACCCAGATCCCAAATCAAATAAATTAGAAATGCTGTTTCCTCATTGAACGGGGAAAAGTGTTTATAAGAGAAAGAGGTAGATAAGGAGTCTGATTTTTTAAAACTAAACTTTTATTTTTGAATAGTTTTAGACTTATGGAAAAGTTTCGAAGATAGGACAGAAGAATTACTATGCACCCTGGACTCAGTTTCTCCTATTGTTAGCATCTTACATTTTAGGATACATTTGAAACAAATAATGTACAATGGATACATTCTAATTAACTAACGTGCCTACTTTATTCGGATGTCCTTCATTTGTACCCAATGAGCTTTGTCTGTCCCAGGATCCCATTCAGGATACCACATGACATTTAGTCGGCACGTCTGCTGATGTGAGCCTCTGTAATTCCCAGTTCCCCACAACCAGGCATCCTGCCTTCCCATTCACTGGAGCGACTCCAGCCCTGAGCCAGGCCATCTTTCAGCGGCTCTAGTCCCGTGGGCAGAAGGCTTCTCCTCCAGTTCCATCTTCATGACACTGACCTCATACTGAAGGCGTCTGCTGAGGGAGCAATTGGGTCCTGAAGTCAGGCTCCTTGGTGCTCTGTTCCAGCAACTGATTTTCTGAGACTCCTTGCTTTTTATTGGACCTAGGATAAAATGTCTCCAGCTGAACTTTGACTTTTGCACTCAGGCCCTAGGCACAACCTCCCTTGGGTGCCATGTTCTTAAAAGGTGGTCTTGTCCCCAAACCCACCTTTCTAGGTGCCTCTGATTCTAAACTTGGGCTTCTGCTTTAATCCAATTCGAGATCTTTGTTCAATAACCTACATGGTTTCTCTCAGAAAACTAGGAGCTTGTTTTTTTCGAGGCAAACCTCCTGCCAGATATTGAATCCTGTCCCTGAAATCCAGCCCACCAGCTAAGGCCCTCCTTCCCCGTGGACCCTGGGTCTCCTGTGGCTAGGACCCACACGCTCATTGAGACATTGGTGTTGTGTCATGGGTGTCCACTCTCACCCATTCCTCTAATGCACTCCCTACATGAAGGTGATGATGGCCAGAGGCCGCCCTGGTTCCTGGCACAGAGGATGTGCTCAATCAATTTTCTCTGAGTAAATGCCCATGAGCCTGAGGCCAGGCTGTAAGCCCTAACCCAGGTCAGCTTGCCCGGAGCAGGGTGGGCCCTTCTTCTGTCGGGCCTGGCTCCTCCCTGCCTGTCCTGTACGACTGGGAGTCATTGGCCACACTCTCCAAATGAAATGCTCCTTTAACCCAACAACTCAGCAAAAGAGGGAAACTCATTCTTTGAATGAAAAAAAATTTAGGAACATTTGGGGGCTATTTCCTGACTTTACCAAATATGTGTTAAATTCTATAGTGTGTTTTATAATTTTACTAACCAGGATTATAATAGTTATTGTCTTTAATAGTGATCTTTCCTTGTTTAAGGCTACAGAAGTCATGATTGGCAAATTTGGTGAAGGTAAACCATTTGCCTTAGCTCTTTTTATTGGACACAAAATTGATTAATAAAAATTTGAAAATCAAATACAAATATCTGGAAATACTAAAACCACTGGTTATGTAAATATAAAATTCTATTCATTTAGGGATACTTTTTCTAGCAAAAATATTTATTTAATTTGAAAAATCTGAACAAGTATTATTTTTTACCCAATTTCTAAAATCAGATTTAGCAGCTAACATAACCCATAATTCCTATAACAATTTCAAAGAATAGGATCTGTTGATAAACACTATCTAGAAGATGTTTTTCTTATATTCCATTGATTTTAGTTTGTAATTAATGTTTATTGTTTTTTGATAAAATTATTCTCTATTTGTAATTATTGACACCTTTATATTTAAATGTGTCTGTAGTCTAGACAGGATACACTTATTTGCATGATAAATAATAGGTAAATGATTAGTGTGCCATTTGCCATTAATGTGATTGATGGACTCCCCACTGCACTCCTTCTCTGTTCCTATTGTGGCTCTGACGCCAGTGGTCTCCGCCATTGTACGATGCCTGTCTCACAATGAACGGGCTCCTCGTGTGTCTTAAATTTGCTCTTTTCGTTTTGCCATTTCACAAAAGTGGTGTTTAAAATGGAGCTTCAAATCAGGACGTGTTTTGCTCTATTACCACTTTGCTACATAAAATTTATTTTTCAGAGGCAGAATCTTGGGGCTATGTAGTAGGAGGTGTGAGAGAAGAGAAACTAGAATAGAAGTGGCTTTTCATGGCTGGGTTTCCTGAGGTGATGCAAAATGACAGAGTGGAGCATCCCCTTTCTCCTGTGCAAGTTCCCAGAGCTTGTAAAGGGTGACCGCAAGGCTGAGAATTTCAGGTGGACCTCAGGGAGGGTGAGAAGCCCTTCTGCCCATCCAGCAAATATCCATGCATCACTTGTACTCATATTGATATTAAGAGAAATCTAGTGTATGTTTGTGAACATCCTTGTTTTGCTTCTACCAAGAACAAGATACAAAGAACAGGCTTAAATTAAAGGTATTATGTATTGTATATATATATATACCTCCATATATTATATAATTCATATATATATATATATATTTAATTGCAATGAGAACTAGATTAAAATTGGGAAAAAATATATCCAGGATTACAGGATACAAAGTACTAAACAAACCGAGTGTCCAGATCTTGGTTTCTAATACTGTTTTCCAGTAAAGGAACCAGGCTCCTTAGAAAACTTGTTGATTCTAGGACTGGGGCAGGAAATATACAAGATGAACCTGGAGTAGTTTGTAGTGTCATAAAGGAAGGAGGTGCTCCAAAAAAAAAAAAAACCCAAAGTTGGAGGTATGTCAAAGGGACACAGGAACCAACAGAAAGAGGTGCCAAAGGCCAAGGCTGGAACAATTTGAGCAAGAAAAGATATAATGTAGTACTGAATTGTAACCCAAAGTATTTAACAAATATCCATGAGTTCATACTGACATAAATAAATAATTGAATAGATAACGAACCCATGTAGAAGAATTCCAAAGAGTTTGTATAGATACTGCCCCCTCAAGGAGGTGGAGATAACTTCCATTCCTTAAATATGGGCTACTTATAGTGACTTCCTTCCAAAGAGCACAGTGTGGAAAGAGGGAAGAGTAACCTCACAGTGGAGAAACCTTAAGAACTATGACCTCAGCCAAGTGATCAAGCTTAACATCATCAGTGGTAAGTCATGTTGACAGCATGTACGCTTGATGTGATTGATGAAAATGGTACTCTACCTCTGTGTTCTTCTTCCCACAAATTCACAACCTCACATCTGAATAAAGTATGCACTTTATGTAATAATGTATCAATATTGACTCATCAGTTGTGACAAATGTACTAACGTCAGGTGTTAATAATTGGAGAAACTGGGTGCAGGGGTTATGGGACTCTTCTGTACTGTCTTTGCAACGTTCCTGTAAATCTAAAACTATTCTAGATTAAAAAGTTCATTTAAAAATAAAATTTTAGGGCTGGCCCCGTGGCTTAGCCATTAAGTGCGCCCGTTGCGCTGCTGGTGGCCCGGGTTCGGATCCCGGGCGCGCACCGACGCGCCGTTTCTCTGGCCATGCTGAGGCCGCGTCCCACATACAGCAACTAGAAGGATGTGCAACTATGATGTACAACTATTTACTGGGGCTTTGGGGAAAAAATAAATAAAATTAAAAAATAAAAAACATAAAAAATAAATAAAATTTTAGAAATAAAAAAAAAAGTACTAGACCACAATATCAAAGTAGAGAGAAGTGCTCCTTCATAAAACTCTAATGATCCAAGATGCAGACTAAAAATTACACATAAATCTGTTTAGAATTAATCAGTAGAGCAAAAAGTTAGGGAAAATTGGGGAAAAATAAGAATAAAAGTATCATATAGTCATACAGTATAATATTAGGCAGCCCTTTGACGTTAATTTTTGAAAGGTATAATGGCATAGGAAAATGCATGTGAAGTAATATTAAATGAAAAGATGATACAAAGTTGTACATATAATATGAACAACAAATATATTGTAAACAATTAGAAAACTGGGCAAAGAATATAGTTGAGCAAAAAAAAAATTTTAATGGAAAAGGAGATACATTTGAAAATATTTTTAAAAGTTAAAAACGCCAAAGTACAGGGCAACTGCACAAAGGGAAACTCAGTTGGAGAGGGTACTTTTTGGTGCAAGCCTTTACAGGAGAATTTTAGCGTTACGTTTTAAACAGCTTCAAAAAGGCATAGCATATGTTGCAAGCCCTGAGGATGACTACCCGAGACATTCAAAGCATTCTGCCTGCCTTTCCCTATTACAGAATCTGGAAGGCTAAAATAATCACCCAGCCTGGCAGCGAAGGGTGCGTCACAACAGAATGTGGGCAGACGTCCCTGGGGAGTTCCTTCCCGAACAAATGAAGTTTCGCGAGGAGAAAGCTCTGTCCTTTCTTCCTGCTTTGGATCAGCTTTACTAACACAGGGCATGTAAACGCAGGAGCCATTTTGTAACACAGAGGATGCAAGCCAAAAGCTCAATTTGGCAAAGCTGAAAATCAGAAGAAGACGGGCTCCCTGATGACATCCTTGAGCACGTGTATCAGGCAGACCCGGATCCCTGGCTTTTTTGTGGCCTGACACCAATAGACGTCTTTTTAAAACCACTGCGGTCAGATTTTTCTGTGACCTGTAGCCAGATGCAATCCTTATAGTTACAACAAAAATACAGGGAAGCAGACCAAGAGTGCAACTTGGGGCAAACTTTCCAAGGGCAATATAGCAATATGTGACAAAAACCTCTGAACTTTAATGCACATGTATTTCACCTATATGTATTTATTCTAAGTGAAAAATTAGGGATGTGCACAAAGATTCATATATATGAATATTAATTTGACCACGCTTAATAATATAAAAAAATGACTCTTTCACGTCCCAACGATATGTTATTTACCTAAGTATTGTAAAATAGTTACATAAATTATGATGTGATCATCCAAAGGAATACTTCACAGTCATTAAAACTCAGGTTGTATAAGTTCACAGGAAAAGTTTCATAATAAATGTAAGAAGGAGTTTTTTCAAAGAAGTAGGAACCATTTGAAATATTAATTACATAACCATAATTATTATTATTAATATACAATATTCATAAAGTATAATAATATAATGTCAATATAATATATGTTGATATATAATATATATTAATATTATACAATATATAATTGCAAAATATAAATATAATTATAAAATATATAAAAATACAATTATATTTATAGAGACAAAAAAATTCCACGTGGTAATCATATTGCAATACATAAATGTATCAAATCAACATGTTATACACTTTAAACTTACACAATGTTATATGTCAATTATACCTCAGTTTTTAATAAAAAGAAAGAAAAAAATGGGGGGATTTTACCAACCAAAATTATAATAGTGATTGTCTTTAACAGTGTTCTTTATTTTTCTTTACACTATATTTCACTTTTTTTATATTACATTTTTCTAGATTTTCAAAATTTACATGGATTCTGTATTACTTTTTAAACTAGAAAAGAATACATATTATTTAAAAAAAATTTTAAATCCTGCTTATAAGTAGGCTGTGATGTGAATGAACTTCAGTCAATGAGTATAAAGTTACTTTTAAAATGGTTTGACCTAGCCTTACTCCAGTTAAATGCATTCCACTGTGAGAAGACTTAGTTGGCTTTGTGTTTTAGAGTCTAGAAAGTTGCAGTTTTGTGTAACTGTGAAGCTGGGTTTTGCACGTGTTAATACAACTTTCTTATCTGTTCCATGGAGTAGAAAAGACGGTAGCGTTGTAAACATAGCCCTTGGAATCTGGAAATTTGAGTTCTCAATTTGGATTATTTAATCCTCAATTGTGTTTCCACTAAGTCTCTTCACTCTTCGGAAATTATATTTTCCTATGTGTGAAAGGACATATTGTTAAATCTTGAGGCCTCCTGGGAAAATGATGTGTTTGGTGACACCGTGACCCCAGGAAACGGTGTAGCTGAAGCGCTTTCCTTTCGTTTTAACACATTAACCTCACTCATCTCCACAACCTCCTAAAAGGCAGACAAGCCACAGATGTTACCATGACAAGCAGCCATCAGAGGAAGCAGTGGAATAAACAGGCACAGAGGGAGGAGGATAAATTGCCTTTCAGACCACGTGGGAGGAGAAGCTTTCAGCGCCAAGGATGAGTCCACGGTTACAGTCTCAGGTGAAAATGTACTTGCTCGACATTCCAGAGAGGAAACTCCGCCGCCCCCTGACTTCTCGAGGCTACTCAAGGCCGACTTCTAGCGTGGAATGAGAAACCGCGGCTCACATGACTGCTTTGTGAGGTAGAAATGACACGCCACGTGGAGCAAAACCCAGGAGGAGACCCATGTTAGCACCTTCTCGTTACCCTTATAGATTTCTTCAGCTTTCCTATTTGAAAAGGAGTTACCATCAGCACAACTCAGGGACCTGGTGAGTTCTTTATCCCCGGCAAATCTAAATTAATCCCAACCTGATTGGGATGGGCATAGAGAAGATTCCTTCCATCTCGACTTCTTAAAAAAAATTAAAGTGGTTCAAGAAAAACAGACTAGAAAAAAGATACAGAAATGTAGAAATGGATACAGTGTACTCCTGAAAAGATGTCAAGACTCTGTTCTCTCTTGCTTGCTCTCTAGCACTTTCTCTCTGTATTTATTTATGCCAACCTGGGTGGGAAAATGTGGCAGTATACACATTCTGAGGGTTTTTTTCATTTTTATGAAAGCCTGGAAATTTACCAAAGTAGCCTCGGGATGTGGGCTTCTCTTCAAGCATTATGATTCCAGTTACATACGAACCATATAAATTTCACTCGTGTTGAAAAGACATGAAATGAAGTTTGGAGTGATTAAAAATTCAGGGGTATCATTCAGAAAACTAAGTTTACCAAGTGAATGGCCCATGTGATAGTCATTTCTTTAAAACTGTGACTGAATTTCCCTTTTTCACAGAAATTCCAATGGAAAATGTCTTTTAGTGTCTCAATCCCGTTTCTCGGTGCAGAAGAGACTGCTCTCGTCTGGATTCCCTCACAGACAGAAGTTGTTAAACTCAAGCCAGAGCTCAGCCAGGCCTTTTGATGAGCTCTTCCCCAGCTAGCAAGTCATTTGGGGCATCTGGAGACTGATTCATTGACTCTCTAAACTGAGTTCAGAGCAAGAAAAACATCAACGAAATAAAAAGGCAACCTACTGAATGGGAGAAAATGTTTGTAAATTATATATCTGATAAGTGGTTGATATCCAAAATATACAAAGAACTAATACAACTGAATAGCAAAAAAAAAAAAAAAACACAAAAATTCAGTTAAAAAATGGGCAGAAGATCTGAATAAACATTTCTCCAAAGAAGACATACAGATGGCCAACAGGTACGTGAAAAGATGCTCAACATCCTTAGTCATCAGGGAAATGCAAATCAAACCCACAATGAGATATCACCTCACACCTGTTAGAATAGCTATTATCAAAGAGACAAGAGATAACAAGTGTTAGTGAGGACGTGGAGAAACGAAAACACTTGTGCGCTACTGATGGGAATGTAAACTGGTGCAGCCACTATGGAAAACAGTATGGAGATTCCTCAAAAAATTAAAAAATAGGACTACCATATGATCTAGCAATTTCACTTCTGAGTATTTATCCAAAGAAAACAAAATTACTAACCCAAAAAGATATATGCAACCCCCCCATGTTTATTGCAGCACTATTTACAATAGCCAAGATAATGGATGAATGGATAAAGATGTGGTCTATATAAACAGTGGAATATTATTGAGTCATAAAAAAGATTAAAATCTTGCCATTTGTGACAACATGAATGGCCTTGAGGATATTTTGCTAAGTGAAATGAGCCAGACACAGAAAGACAAATATTGTATGATCTCTCTTACATGAGGAATCTAAAAAAAAAAAAAAAATACCAAGCTCATAGATACAGAGAACAGATTGGCGGTTGCCAGAGGTGGGGGGTGAGGAGTGAGAGAAATGGGCAAAGAGGTCAAAAGGTAAAAATTAAAAATATAAATAAATAAAAATAAAGATAAGATGTGGGTCATTTATAAGAAGGGCTTGATGGAAATATCAGAGAACTTTTCTCATTCCAGGCTCTGGAAATCAGCCAAAACTGACTGAAATAAGCTGACCATGGATATTAAACAACTAACTCAGGATCTAGTGGGCTCGGTTTTCAAAGGGTTTCTGGGTTTGTTCCTCAAGTCCTTTGAAGCTGCAAAAATTCACCAAAAATTCATGTAGATGCATCTGTGTTAGCAAGCCTAATAAATACCCAAGCACAAAGCTTTCAAACCAAACTGATTTTCACGTACAGAAATACTGACAATGAGGGCCTAAATTAATCTGTGCTCACCATATTGTATCAATTGGAGTTTGATTCTGAGCAGTTTTTACTAAAACCTTGAAGAAATTCTTTGATGGAAAAGATAAGGGGTGAGAGAGAAAAATTATGCCCCGCAAGGATTTCTATAATAGTTTTGTAAGAAATGATTTAGGGGAAAATAAAAGGATACAGAATTGAAATTCAAGGGAATCCCAGTGGCCAAATCTGGGACAATTTGAGCAAAAAAATAAATAAATGAATAATGATGACAATAGATTAAAATTCATAGACTAAAATAAGAAGCCATGACTCCATACTGATATAAATAGATAATTGAAACACACAAACGGGCAGAATGGAAAGCCCTTCCTCACAGTAGAATTCCAACTAGCAAATATAGAGGGAAGGGTGAAAACAGAAAATCACTACTTGGCATAACACAGTACTAATTGTTTCAGGCAAGCATCATCAATAGATGCTAAAATTACTGGGTGAAAATATCATGAGAAAAGGGATGTTTACATAGTCTCAAAGTATCTCCCTACAAGTTACTTATTGGTTGTAACAGGAAAAATAGTAACTTTCCAGTGAAGAAATTTGAAGATATCACCTTAACCAAGTGATCAAAGTCAACATTACCAGTAATGAGACAATCAACAGCGCGTCTCCTGATACGTCGCCCTGAAGAGGATACAATATCATTTCTGCAGTATTTTTATCCCAAATAAGGAACATGAATTTAATCATGAGAAAATATCAAATAACTCTAAATTTAGGAGTATTTCTAAAAATAACTGACCAGCACTGTTCAAAAGTGACAAGGACATGAAAGACAAAGAAAGATTGAGGGAGAGTTCCAGATTAAAGGAAACTAAGGATACATAGCAACTAAATGCAATATGTGATCATGGATTGGATCCTGGACAAGAATAATGTCATTAGAGACAATTGGTAAAAATCTGCATAAGATTCAATGATTATACTGAGCCAATGTTAATTTCCTGATTTTGATCATTTGGTTATGTGTGATGTTAACTTTTGAGGAATCCAGGTGAAGGTATACGGAGATTCTTCGTGACTATTTTACAAATCTGAAAGTATATAAAAAGTAAAGGTCAAAAAATTAAAAATAAACATAATAAAATGGGTAGAAAAATAATTTTACATTTCTCATAGAATTTGAAGTACTTTTAGTAACCACAATCCTGTGAGGCAGTATCCACATTTTTAAGACAAGGAAACTTAGACTTAAGAAAGTTGAAGTCACTTGCTGTAAGATCACGGGGTTTTAGTGAATGTTGACTTCAGGACCTTTTGACTCTAAAGACTTAAGAGATAAGTGATACTTTAGAATTCAATTTCATCATATAATTATGTCATTATTATTTTGCTTTAGAAAATCATCTTTATTGAGAAATCATTTTCGTACAATAAAATGCACCTATTTTAAGGGTAAAGTTTGGTGAATTTGAGATATAGTCATGTAACCACCGCCAAAATCAAGATATAGAACATTTTGTCACCCTAAAAAATTCCCTTATGTACTTTCCTAGTCAATTACTCCCTTTCTCCCAGAATTACAAATTACTCCTATGTGCTTTCTGTCAGTTTAAATTAGATTTGTCATTTCAGGACCTCATATAAATGGAGTTTTTAGTATATATATTTTTGTGTCTGACTTCTCTTGCTCAGGATAATGTTTTGAGATTCATCCATGTTGTTGACTGTGTCAGTAGTTCAATTTTTTTTTTTTTAACAGGGATGGGGAGAAAGTCCCTTCTTTTTATTTATTTATTTATTTCCCCCAAAGCCCCAGTAGATAGTTGTATGTCATAGTTGCACAGCCTTCTAGTTGCTGTATGTGGGATGTGGCCGCAGCATGGCTGGAGAAGCGGTGCGTCGGTGCACGCCCGGGATCTGAACTCGAGCCACCAGCAGCGGAGCGTGTGCCCTTGACTGCTAAGCCATGGGGCCAGCACAGTTCGTTCTTTTTTATTGTAGAATTCCTTTGTACGCATATACCGTAATTTGTTTATCCATTTACCACTTATTGATGAGCATTTGAGTTATTTACAGTTTTGGTTATTATGAATAAAGTTTCTGTGAACATTCATGTACAAGTCTTTTTGTGGGTATGTGTTTTCCTTTCTCTTGTGTAAATACCTAGGAATGGGATTGCTTGTTGTATGGTAAGCATATGTTAACTTTATAAGAAACTGTGAAACTGTTTTCCACAATGGTTTACCATTTTACATCCTATCAGCAATGAATGGGAGTTCCAGTTACTCCACAACCCCACCAATGTGGAACATAATCTATCCGCGTGCATATTTCATGTGTTTTTTAAAAGAATGCTTATTCTGCAGTTTTTGCATGGAGTGGTCTATGCATATGTCAAGTAGGTTGCTGTGTTGAGCAAATCTCTTCTAATCTTACTGATTTCCATCTAGTTTTTCTATTACTAAGAGAGGGTTATTAATATCTCCAACTTTAATTGTAGATTTGTCTATTTCTCCTTTCAGATCTGCCAGTTTTGCTTGATGTATTTTGAAGCTGTTATTGTAGGCACATGCATTTAAGATTGTTATGGCATTTTGATAAATTGACCTCTTTAGCCTTATGAAATGCCTCCTTTATCTCTAATAATATTCCTTGTTTTGAATTCTACTTTGTCTGCTATTAAGAGACACTTCAGTTTCCCTATGATCAGTGTTTGCATGTTATCCCTTTTTTCTTCCTTTGACTTTTTTTTAATATTTAAAGTAGATTTTTTGTAGACAGCATAAAATTAGGTTATATTTTTTATTCAGTCTTACTATTTCTGCCTTTTAATTGAACTGTGTAAACCATTTAGATATAACGTAATTATTGATATGGTTGCATTTAAATCTATCATCTTACTATTTATGTTCTCTTTGACCCATTTGTTCTGTGTTCCTTTTTTTCTCTTTTCCTGACTTCTGTTATATGTATTCAATATTTTTTATTATTTCATTTCATCTGCACTATTACTTACTATCTCTCCCTTTTTTCTTGAAGTGGTTGCTTCCTTATGACGTACATCCTTAACTTTTCAGTCTACATTCAATCACTATTACATGTAGGAATAATGTAGGAATCTTAAAACACTACACATCCTGTCTCCTTTCCTGTCTTTTGTGAATTTTTCATATATTTTTTCTACCTATATTACAAAAAATATATATTGATTATATTTTTAATTGAAATTTATCTTTTAAGAAATTAAAACATGAGAAAATTATTTTTTGTTTACCCACATATTTACCATTTCTGGCACTCTTCAATCTCAATCCTTTGCAAAGATCTAAGTCTCTATATTGTGTCATTTTCCCAAAGAACAACCTGTAATGTTTCTAAGTACAAGTTTGCTAGTGACAACTTTTGTCTAAAAAACTTTTTATTTCTTTATTATTAAAGGGTATTAGGTAAGATACATTAAAGGATATTTTCAATGGATATAGAAATGTAGGTTGACAGTTTTTTTCTCTTTAGCACTTTATAGGTGTCATTTCATTGGCTTCTGGTTTCGTCTTGCAGAATTTTTTTGCAATAGGTCTATAGGTATTCTCTTATTTTGTTCACCTGTGGTTAATGTGTCTTTTTCTCTATTTTTTTTTAAAAAGCCTTTTCTTTTTATTGCTGATTATTTGCAATTTAATTATAATAGGCCTTGGCATGTTTCGTGCATTCATGTGTGTATGTTTATCTGACTTGGAATTTGTTGAATTTCTTGAATCTATAGATTTACAGTTTTCATCAAATTTACAAAATTTTTGTCCATTATTTCTTTAAATAATCTTGCCCTCTCCCTAAGACTCAAATTACACGTGTTAGACCACCTAGTGTTATTCCACAGGTCACTGATGCTCGATCAATATTTAAAAATATATATTTTATCAGAGATGACAGACATGCAGTGCCTACTCCCAAACATCTAAAAACAATTGTTTCTCGTATTTTGTCCAGTGTTCCAGCTGTTTATGGTGGGAGGGTAAATCTGTTATTCCATTAAGGCTGGATACAAAAGGCTACTATTTTTCTTTTAATTTGCTAAGTTATATCTCACAAAGGCAGTATTTCCTAAACCCATTACCCCCAGGATTGACCTGTGTTTCATAGGCTGCACAGGGCTTTCTGCTTCGCTAAAATGATTCAGTTCTTCACCAGCAGGACCCAAACAAGAACTAAGGCCATATCAAGCCTGTGAAATAAAACAGAAGTGTCCTCAAGGGCAAAGTGGCAGTAAGTAAGCACAAAGATGGGATACATTTTGATGGCCCAATAACCAAACTCTTTTCCAAGAAGAGAATGCTTTCCTATCGTGAAGTAGAACTCGATGAGTCCTCACTAGGCACTTGGAGGGAAAGAGTTAATTAAACAAGAAATGGTTCTGGCCCACTTTGGGCTGCTAAGAGTTCGAACATCAATAAAATCATACATAGAGAGAACAATAGCCAAATTAAATAAACAACATACTAACATTCTGCACGAGAAAAAGGAAAATAATATATATTATGTAGAGGTAATTATGGCCTTAACTGTGTATATTTCAATTTGTGCTTGAAAATCTTTGATGAATCTCCCATGTCCTCAAGATGATTGAGATAGAGACCCTTTAGTCTCTGGCTGAATTTTATTTTCCTAGACTCTTCTTTTTTTTCAGCTTTATTGAGATATTATGACATATAACATATGTAAGGTGTACCATGTAATAATTTGATACACATATATATTACAAAATAATTACCACAATAAAGTTAGTTAACACCTGCATTCCCTCACATAATTACCATTTTTTGTGGTGATAATATTTAAGCTCTACTCTTAACAATTTTCAAGTGTATAATACAATATTGTTAATTATAGTCACCATGCTGTGCATTAGATCCCCAGAACTTATTCATCTTATAGCTGGGAGTTTGTACCCTTTGACCAACATCTCCCCAGTTCCCCGCTCCCCAGCCCGTGGCAACCACCATTCTATTCTCTATTTCTATGATTTTGGCCTTTTTAGATTCCACATAAGTGAGAACATACAGTTTTTGTCTTTGTCTGACTTATTTCACTTAGCATAATGCCCTCAAGGTCCATCCATGTTGTCACAAAAGGTAGGTTTTCCTTCTTTTTTATGGCTGAATAATATCCCATTGCATAGGTACACTATAACTTCTTTATCCATTCATCCATCGATGGACACTTACGTTGTTTCCATGTGAACAAAGCTGAAATGAACATGGGAGTGCAGATATCTCTTTGAGATAATGTTTTCATTTCCTTTGGATACATACCCAGAAGTGGGATTGCTGGATCATATGATATTTCTATTTTCAATTTTTTGAAGAAACTCCATTCTGTTTTCCATAGTGGCTGTACTAATTTATATTCCCCCCAACAGTGTACAAGAGTTCCCCTTTCTCCACATCCTCACCAACACTTGTTATTTCTTATCTTTTTGATAATAGCCATTCTAACAGGTGTGAGATGATATCTCATTGTAGTTTTGATTAGTGATTAGTGATATTGAGCATCTCTTCATGTACCTATTGGCCATTCGTGTGTCTTCTTTGAAAAAATGCCTAGATTCTTCTGACTTGCCTGCTCTGTCATTTCTCTCCTGCCCCCTAGAAGCCCATTTTCTTCCTCTGCACCTGGTGAGCACCTACACAATGTTTATGACCCAGCTCTTCTGGGAAGCTCTTCCTGGTTCATTCAAATATAGTTTCTTACTTCCTCCCCTGTGCCTCCATAGCAGTTAGCACTTTTATCTATCATACTGTATTTTGATTATTTTTAAACCAACATCACCATTAGTCTATGAGAGCTGGAAATTTATCCTAGTCTTATTTTCATCTGTAGATTATAATATTGTAGTTGACACATTTTAGTCAGATAGTAAAAAATTTGCTGGGAAAATAAATGAATCAATGAGTGAGGTGATTAATATAAAAAAACTTAATGAAGAGACATGCAATTTCATCCTTGGAATAAAACTAGGAGGAATTTGCTAATTATAAATTCTTGCTAGACAGAACAGAATCAGATCTTCTCCTGGCAAACCTGCATAGTTTTGGGAAGAAGTTTGTAGAACAACAACAAAAACACAAAATGTGTAAAGAAAGGAAAGGTAGGAGTGAGCCAGGGTAGGGAGCACATCCTTGTGTCTTGACCTCATGTGGAATTTAATTGGTTGCCTTATTGAAGATATCTTCTTTTCAAGAGTCAATTTTGTCAACGGAATCTTTGAGGAAAATATGGAATTTAAGGGACCTCTCCTTTATCATTACAGGAGCAAAAGATTAGGCAGACAATTGTATGTAGGCAAATTATGAAAGAAATTACAGTAGAGCAATTCTTTTGAAATTATAATATTTTGAGACACCAATTACATGGCATTATTTGATAGAAGACATTCATACATTTAAAAATACTTGTTTTAAAAAACAATCTTTTCTTACTCTGTTCATATCCCTAGTTATTTCTTCTGCGAGCAGCCCATATCGCAAAGGATAAAATTGTCATGCAGAAGAGTAATAAAGGGAATTCTCATGAAACTTAGAAAGGCTCAGAATTCAATAAAAATCTCCATCTACCCATTTACCCCAACATCCATATGAGGACCCAGTGGCCCAAACATAGCACAGTATGAGACGAATAGAAAATTAACAAGCATAAAATAAATATTTGTAATAAATTCATTGAAAAATACGTAATTCTTTAGAAGGAAAGAGGAAGTACTGAGCAAACAGGTTTTACCTCCATCAAATGGAAGAACTTAGCATGTAATAGCGCTCAGCTTAAATAGAAAAAAGAGATCCGTGTTCCTCATCTCGTACACTAAACCATTCATATAGCTCTTAAAATATAAAAGGAAAGTCTATAATTATTAAATTACTACGTATAAATAGTTAATTACATATCACAAGCCCTAAATTCCATAAAAGTTTATCAGAAACAATTTTTAAAAATATTTTAATATAGTTTTCCACCATATTCAGATTTTTACTGTCTCAACTCCAAGTGCGGTTTCATATTAAGTCTAAATAGAAATGTAGGTTTCTATAAAATATTGTTAATTTACAAATATGATAGAAAAAAATAAAGACACTCATTCCAATGATTCAGTATTGTGGCTAACACGTCAAGTTTTGTTTATATATTTCTGTGTGTGTGAATGTGTGTAAGGAAGATTAGCCCTGAGCTAACATCTGTTGCCAATCCTCCTCTTTTTTGCTGAGGAAGATTGTTCCTGGGCTAACATCCTTGCCTGTCTTCCTCTACTTTATATGTGGGACACCTGCCACAGCATGGCTTGATAAGCGGTGCATAGGTCCGTGCCCGGGATCCAAACCTTCGAACCCCCAGGCCACCCAAAGCAGAGCAGGCGCACTTAACCACTACACCACCGGGCCGACCCCTCAAGTTTTGTTTAAATTTTTTAGTGAGTTCAAATAAGAAAAAACTCAGTTATGGTAATCTTATATATATATCATATATATGACAAGCTTATATACATACGATATGGTAAGCTTATACGTATTATTGTATGACAAATGTCCACCTCTAATTATAGAAATGAAGCACACCATCACACAACATTGCATTAAAAGCACTAGGGAAATTTGCCGTTCCTTTACCATATATTGTCACGTTTATCGTGTATTGTGACATTATATCTTATCTGAATTAGGTACGATTTTCACAGCCATGAAGAAGCAGATATTTTTACCCTGAACAATATCATTCATCAAATGTGACGGGAGTTATCTTATGGTGAGTTTGTCGGTCATTGGCTAGCAGCGAAAGCAGGTATGATTAAGGAAAGAGGTATGGTGAGTAAAGGAGGCTCTGTTTGCAATCTGGAACTTGTCAAGTGACCTCAGGAACTTAATCAAATTAGATAGCAAACTAAAAGGGGCCAATCCACTTGTAGGTCAGGGCATCCAACTATAACTGCTCACGATGAAAACACAATTCAGTAGTCAGGGCTGAAACTGGTGAAATGCAGAAAGTAACATCCAAATACTAAGATCATATTTAAGAATTCTCTCTTTGTGCTGATTTAAAATTTTTATTTGAAAGTACCCGTGACAGTGATTGATACAGACTAGATGCTTAATATACATTGGCTTACCTTTTGTGAAATAGGAAATATCTCACAGGAGTGGCATGGCCACCAGCCAGCTTGTATACTCTTGAGCAAATCTCTTAACCCTTTGATCTTTAATTTCTTATGTAAAATTTGTACAATGAGAGCCCTTTCATGCTAAGATATCTACAGTACAAAACACTACAATTTCTATACACGAAAGACTAGCAATACAATACAATTCTCAAGAGAGACTGAAAGATATCTTGAGAGGCCATCTCTTTTCGTAAGACAATTCAACTTGATAGGCGTAAGGTGCTGTGTTATGGGGGATTCCACGATGAATACGCACGGTCTCTCAGTCTCTCCTCCTAGGAAGAAACTTCTTCTTGAGAATAATGTCAAACATCTATTAAAAACTTCTTTTATTCCAGGCACTGGACTATGTTTCTCTTCATTACATGCTTACAACCCAATGCTTAAGTTACTAGCATCACAATGCTGAGGAATCAATTCAGAAAAGTCAGCGAAGATGGCTATGGTCATACCTTATGCAACCACTAGGTAATAGACCAGCAACTAGAGACCCTGAGTGCTTCCCCATTGCAGCTCTGTGTCTTTTTTCAGGCACTGGTTTACTTTAAGGCAGAAAGTGGTAAGTACTGAGTGGCTCCTCCAGTAAAATGCTCAAGAGTCCTCGAGAAACAAAGGGAGATTTCTTTATTTTTTAAGTGGCATTTGGATTGAAATTGTAATAACTATAAGTAAGGCGATGTCAAAGTAATCCCATGTCAAAACAGCTCGGTCAAAATGGCTGTCATAATATGTCATGTGTCTGCCATCATGGGTCAAGGAAGAAAATGAGATCCACTAGATGGGGACAGATCATCTCTGGGGGAACTGGGTTCAGTGTCTAATGACAGGAAGTTTGGGGACATGATGCAAAATCCTAGATGTAGTGATTGGCCCTCCAGGTCTGAGTCCGGCAGGCAAATCGTTCTAAACCACACTTAGAACCACTTGTTGGAGGAGCTCCTGCTCCTTGACGTCTTCTGGATAGTTAAGACGGTACCTCTTTGCCTTTGTAAATGTTTTTGCCTCTGCTTAGAACGCCTCTCCTCTTTAGTTTCCTGTATTAATCCCACCCACCCAAGACAAACCATGCTTACTCCATGAGGTTTTTCCCCATGTAGCCCTCCTCTGTCGAGGTCTTTCTCATCTAAATTTCCATACTCTACATTTTTTTAAAAAATGATGTTATGTTTTCAGAAAAGTTGCGAAAACATTACAGAGAATTCTTGTATACCCCTCACTCAGCTTCCCTGGAGATTAACTCTTCAATAACAATGGCATTTTTGTCCCAACTAAGAAATTTACAAAGGTACAACACTATTAACTAAATTATAGACTTAATATGGATTTCATCGGTTTTTCCACTAATGTCCTTTTCTGTTCCAGGATCCAATCCAGGATACCACGTTGTATTTAGTAACCACACTTTTGAAATCTTATATTATTATTTGTGACTTATTTATCACGCTTTACCTTGCATTTGAACAATGTGTAGACATTTATCCATCTCCTAGGCTGGAATCACCTTGAAGGCAGTGTTCACGACAAGTCTCATTCATTTTGTTACCCTGAAGTGACTTGCACTGATTATATGCTTAGTAAATATTTATTAAGTTAATATATATAAAATAAATTACTGAGGAAACATCATATCTTCACATTCTCTTGGATTTTCTTCACCCTCATTGGCCCTTCATTTGCTAGCTGCTCCTCAACTCACCAGCTTCTAAATGTTGTACACCCAGGCCTCAGGCTCTGGGCCACTTCTCTTTTCTTTCTGTGCTGTAGGTGACAGGTAAGTGATCTTATCCAGTCTTGAGGCATTAAATATTTCCCAGATATTTTAAAGTTATTCTAAAATTGTACCTCTAGCCCATATCTCTCTCCAAATGTCTAGATTTACATGGCAGCTCCCTTCATGACCTCTAAATTTATATGTCTAATTGTTGTCTGGAAATTAACACATCAAAAATGCAGCTGCTAATCTCCCCTGCCTCAAGCCTGCTGCTCCGGCATTTATCTCCACCTCAGTCAATACAGCTCTGTTTACTCAAGTCAAACACTTGGGAGGCTCCTTCTCCCTTTCTCTTACACCCACATCAAGCCTCTCAGAAAACACTGGTTCAGAAAGGTTTAATTTTTTGAATGATGTGCCCAAAGGTCACAAAGTGGTGGGAGAGTCAGATTCAAATCCAAGATATTTTCCCATTATCCCATAGCTGCCTTGGGCATTAGAGACCACAGCAAGAAATTAAGTTGGCCTACCTGGGTCCAGCTAGATGAACAAAGCTAGGAGGATATAAAGACCAGAAAGTGGAGCAAGATGGAAGCCCCAAATCTGGGGAAATATCTAAGATCTGAGTGACTTAACTGGCAGGTCATAAAAAACGGAGACTAGATACAAGTCTCCAATAACCAGAGGCCTCATGAACAGAGATCTCAATCAAGGATCTTTTCTCCACAGTCTCTTATTCAATCATTTATTCAACAACTAGCTGCCAGACACTGTCATAGGCACAGGAAACATAGCAATGGAAAAGAGAAATGAGGTCGGGCTTTTGTGTTTTTTACATTTTAGCAACAGAAGATAGATAATAAGCAAGTCAATAAATAAAGAAAAGTGCTATGAAGAAAATAAATCAAGGTGAGGTAATAGTATTAAGAAGGTCAGGGAAGGTCACTGTGAAGAAACATTTGAGCTGAGCCATGAAGATTGAAGTGAGAGCGTTTCAGATAGAGGGAAAGCAAGTGCAAAAATAAAATAAAATAACAGCATAAAATGACTTAGAGTGTTATAGGAAAACAAATAAGACCAGCATGGCTAGAGAAGAGCAGAGGAGCAGGGTATGAGATGAAATCAGGGAGATAGGAGGGCCAGGTTGTAGAAGGCTTCGTATGGCTTGGAAGGGCATTTGTGACTTATTCTAGGGGCAACGGGAACCATGATCTAATGGAAAATATGTAAGGATTGTATCTTAGTTTAGTGACATTTGCAACTTTTGCTGAACATCGGGTGCAGTAGGGAATAGAGCGATTGAGCTAAATCTTACAGCTAACTAGCATATCTGACCAAAATAAGTCATAAAAGATAATTGATAGTCCTATCTTCCCTGCTCCAAGAGAGCATTTAGTCTCACCAGAATTGTATTTTAACTCTTGTAGCAGAACAAAGGACCAGAACCTAAGAACGCCATTCTTTAGTGATGGTATTCACCATCGGTAATGAAATTGCTCTTTCAGGCTAATATTAACTGTGTAATTATTGGCGACTAAATACTCAATACATACTTCTTAAATGGATGTGGGAAAGTAGTTAGCTAGCCTCAGAAGAAGAAGGAATCACACTTTCTTTCTTCTACTAAGACTGTTAGAACATTCCATGGAAGTCAGGACAATGTGACGTAGAAGTCTATTTTGAACCTCTATGTCCACTCTGAACATGGCAGCATGCTTAAATTGCTCCTCCCTCTCTCTCTCTCTCTCTCTCTGTCTCTCTCTCTCTCTGCCTCCTCCTCCAGTCTCCCTCCCCATTAATCCCCTAATGAAAGCTAACTCTACAAAGCTGAAAACTCCCGTGCTTGTCACAAATTTGAATTCTGGGGGAAAGAAACCTGGAAGGTAAGTCTGAGAAGCAGAATTGTTTTGCTGCCGCTTTAAAAATGCTGCTTCAAATCACTCAAATTTCAATATCCCAGTTTTCTCTTCAGTTGGTAATTACTATTAGTATTCTATCAACCACAAAATTTTAGCCAATTATGCTACTAAGGGCTGTGTTTAAAAAAAAAAAAACAATTACAGATGGCAATCTATTTTGCAAATCTCTTCTATAAAAATAAAATAATTCGTTAAGTTGGTTTCCTGGTCAGACAAAAAATCAAAGCAAAGGAGTTTGGGGTTTGTTTCTTATTTAGTATTGGTCAGTTGCACACAAGAAAACTGGCAGGAGATACTGCAGTACTTTCCATTTTGTGAGATTGCCAAATAGAGCCAATTTATTTCCAGAACAACCTTGAAAACGTTCTTCTGATTTTCAGCAGATATGTTTTTGGCCTTTAATTGGGGTCTTTCACTTAAATATCTTTCCTATTTCTTGTTTCTTTTTAGAGATTATAGTCTTTCTGATAGAGTGATATAAATCTCAGTTTCTACTATAGATCAGCACATGCCAAGTCACTCAATTCTATAAAGGATCTGACTCAACAAGAAGAATAAAAACATGACACACTTGTCATCTGGAATGCCCATTTAAACATTACCGTCCACATCTCTACAGGTCTTCTTCTAGAAGCTCATTGTTCCTTTCAATCCAAAATTGCTCTTCAAAAGATTCAAAAGGAGGAAGTGAACAAAACTGCATGAGAGAGAAGTATGTAGTAGGGCTTGGAACATCTGGGTCATGTAGGACCATCTTACACAATATCTTGTTGAAAGTTGTGTGTGTGTGCACACATGTGCGATGAACATGCAAATACTTCAATTTCATGCGTTTATCAATTCACAGTCATGAAGTGGAGTGGGCCTCAATAAGAACACTATTCATTGTTTACCCAAAGATAGCCTAACAGAATTATCCTTAAGGTAATATAATTTTCTATGGGTATTGTTTTAACAAATCTGCTATTGACTGATTGGATGTTTAGAACTTAACAGTAATCTTCTTCAACTAAACATATTTAAGTATTACTTATGTACCAATCTACACATTGAATTTAACAATTTCAATGATCATAGGTAATTTAATCAATGCTCCTTGAGTGATGAGCCTCATAGCCTATGTGTTGTGATATTTACGTGATAGGAGGTGCTTCCAACCACTTATTCTATGTCATGTGAAAGTCCCAGTAATAGTATAAGCAACTCTTAAATGAATAGCCAAAGCATTATTTATTTTTAAAAAGCCAAACTGAAGTTTGTGGAGGAAAAATAAGTCAGCATTTAATGGATGGAACAGAGAGTGGAAACATCTGACAGAACAGCAGGAAACTTTGTACTGTTTTGAATGCCTCACCACTACTCATACCATCTGTCAGGCATTTCTCATGAAATAAACAATTTTCAGAAGTGTTTTGTCCAAAGAAGAGACATTTTACATTTTATTGATTTATTCATTTGACGTGGACTTCAAGTAATGGTGTTTGAGACAATCTCTTGAGAAGGAGATACTTTCATACGAATAGTTAGTAGTTCTTTTATTTGAAAGTATTTATTGAGGATGTGAGATGTGGATACATATTCTAATAGATAGATCACATGGAAAATGTGTGTGGGGGGTGGCCTGAAAAGAAAGGAAGTGCTGCCAAGAGCAAACGATGAATTTCCTGCCATTTTTATTTCCCCAAATCTGAGTCGCTGAGAAAGGTCTGGCTGATAGAAGGAACTGGGGGAAGGGAGAGGAAAGACGGGTCTTCTCCAGGGGGCTCTCCTTCCTAAAACACTTGAACTGTTGCCACAATCTGGCCATATTTTTTTGCCAGTGGAAACACAACATTCTCCTCATTATTTACAATTTTCATACTATGTCTCAGTTGATACTACACGTCTCTTCCCGCCATTCTATATGTGAAAATTAAATTTTCTTAGATCGTTATCATTTCCTGAGTAGTTTAGGGGCATTTCTCATAAAAGTCCAATGACACTCTTGACTTTGGCCATTGGTGGCTTGTTATAATGTTCTTAACATCACATTTCTAGGATTTCCTCTATTTAATAATTTTCACTTTAGTTTTTCTCCTTTTGTTTCATCTATCCTACAAATGCCAATTTTTTCATATCAAGGAGACAAGTGTTATAATATTAGGTTCTGACTATAGTCTCAGCTTCAATGTAGGTATACGTTTTTGGACAAGTTACTTAACCTCCTGTTTCTTCAGTCATAAAAGGGCAATGGTGATGCATGCTCCTCAGGGCTCTGGTGAAGGTTGATGTGATAATGTAGTTAGAGCATCTGGTTCATATTAGGAAATAAATGTTTATTCCCTCCCCACACTTATTTCCTCTGTTTCTTTAATCATTATTCCCATTACTGTCTCCGTCTTTCCTGTGATGTCTTTTATCCATCAGTTTCTCCTCCCCTGCATTCAGGGCACCACCTTTGTCCTTCTCATGAATGGATGACAAGACAGAGGTGCTGTGTGCTGAAGCCTGGACTCCCCCTATTTATTATGCTATGTTCAAAACAATCTTAAGGGTCCACAATTCATACTTCACAGAGCAAGAAAAAGTAGCAAGAGTTCTAAAAATACCAGAGCAATTCTGGCCTTTACTCATGCTTTTCAAATTTAATTTATCTTTCATCTACATACTTCTGAGTATCTTCTGAGGTCCAGCCGTATTTTATTTCTTTCCTCTTTCATACCCCCACCCCCATATCTCTCTTTGCAATTTCATTATTCCTTTGCCTTCCATTAACATTTTTTTCCTCCATTTGACTACCCTCTAGTTGGGTATCCATTTGGGATTAACAGTAATTTCTTTTAGTTAAATCCTGTGGCCTCACATCTCTAAATTTAGTTACCCCGTACTGGCCTTAACACTCATTACTGGCCTAAATGTTTCATCTGTTCTGTGGTAGCATTGATTTCCTCACATTTCTCACCCAGCTCCTCATTCTCATATGCGGCATGGCTTCAAATTATGGTGCCGCTTTATCTAAAATATCTTTTGTAACCACTTATTCTTTTCCCATTTTCCAGGCATTAAAAAAAGCCAAAACTCCACCCATTTTCCATTTTATTTGCTATGATGTTTATTAGTCAGGGCTCTCCAGAGAAACAGAACCAATAGGATATCTATCTATCATCTATCTGTCTGTCTGTCTGTCTATCTATCAGATTTTTAATATAGGAATTGAAGAAATTGCTTGAATTATATGAAAGAGGAATTATATAATTCCTCAAATTATAGGAATTATATAATAATTTTATTATAGGAAGAGGATATTTATTATAGGAATTATACTGAAATCAAGTTTTAAAGCTTCCTACTCAGTAGAGCCCTGAAATCTGCTTATTCTTTATTTTTCTCTGTAAGTATTTCTCTGCAAGTTTTCCACACAGGCTTTAGGTATATCAAAAGGAATCCTATATTGGATATATTACTTTGGATTCTCCTTGGCCAAGGTTTAGCCAGTGATAAAAGGCAGAGGAACATGTGCAGAGTTACTAAAAACTATCATGGAGAAAATAAATGATTTGTTTGTGGCTCTATGTGCTAATTTATATCAAGACACCCAATGTACCTACCTACATACGAGCTCACTAGCTTTTTTCAGAATCAGAGAACTGTTTGGGGCTTATTCAAACCCATTAAGGTGGTTAGCTATTACTTCATATAAGCAAGATAAATAAGTCCCTGGACAACTAATAATAGCTTTCCAGCTCTGCTTTTTAACAGCACCAAAGCCAAGTAGTCAAAGAAAACATTTCTCACCAACCTCTTTCACAAGCACCACCTAATGGCCTCCATGCTCTGTGTTGTGTTGAATATAAGGGTGGTATGACTTAGTACTCACATTCCTAGTAGATGCTAATACTTATGCTGACATTTCAGTTGGTTTGGCATGATTCCCACAGTTTCCGCAGTAGGGTGAGGATCATTGGCCCATTTTCAACGATCATGCCCAAGGACTGAGAGATTCTTCTCTCTCACTTTCCTTATAGATTCCCTCACTTCATAGTCTCTCTGATACCCTTTCTTTTCAATATTCACAGAGTCACCAAATTGATGCCTTTTTCATGTGTATTTGGACTATGGAAACCAGGTTGGTCTCCTTGCTGCTAGTCCTGCATGACTTTAGTCTATCTCACTTGTCACAGCAAGGTGAGATTTCCTACAGCAGAGCTTAGAGTCCTTCCACCTAATGCTCCAAGACTTTAACGCCCTTCCATTCAGGATGCCACGAGTGGGTACAGTCAGGGTCCCGCACTTGTCCACCATTATGCCCACAGTTCCAAACAAAAGTTATACTTTACCCTTATTGTGTCTTTCTCCTCTCCTTTTTCAGGAGGATCCTTCCCCTTGAAATACTCTGCTGCTTTCCTCTTACCCTGCTTCCCAATCTCAGTTTATTGAAACTCTATCTATCCTTAAAAAAAAAAAAATTCAGACACAATTCCATCTCCTCCATGAAGCCTTCCTAGAATTCCTTTAAAAGTGGTTTCTTATTGCTTTGAGTTATAATTATTTGTTACCTGTGTTACAAATACAAGGTTCTTTAAGGTCCTGGATCTACCAGGGAAGCTAACACTTTCTCTTGCACTTAAAATTATTTTCTGATTGCTTCAAGTGACTCCATCAATTATACCCTTCTCATTTTATTATTTACAGCTCTTGTTTCATTCTTTCCTAATATGTTAATCAAGACATATTGGCACATCCATTGGAAAAAAATGCTTCAAGTAGAGAGGTGTGTTGGGTTCACGTTGGCCAGTTAAGAGCTGGGAGTCAGAAAGAAGAGAATGATGGTAGGTGAGCAACATATGCTAACTGAAGAAATATATTAAAATAATACATTTCTGTTTCATTTCCTTTTAATCCATTCTCCACACTGCAGCCGCTGTGCTAGTTCATCTGCTGCCGTTGCTCTGCTACATAAGCCTTTAAAGTCTTGCCATTGCTCTTAGGACGTATAAACGCTTAAAAGTTCTTGTGATGATCTGGTTGCAGTTCACCTTTGTGGCCTGCCTTTTCCTCACTCCACTGCACTTGTCTCTACACATCGAACTTGTTACCTCTCTGGAGAATCTTTACTCTCTCTGGGTCTTTCTACATGCTGTTGCCTCTGTAGGACATAATCTTCTTGTCCTTCTGTCACTCTCATTCTCCAGCAAATCCCAACTCATTCTTTGGATCTCAGCTTAGACATAATTTCTTCTGACTGCCCAGGACTAGGATAGGCGCCCTCCCAAGATTCTCGTATAGCTACCGTGCTTCCCCATCATGGGCCTCTGTGGTTATTGCTCATTTATCAGCAGAAGTGCCTCACCAGATTAACTCTGAGAGTGCAGGGCTGTGCCCGGCTTGTATACCAGTTGTATCCCAGCATATCTTAGGTCAGCAAGATTTAATTTTACACAAATGAATTGATATATACATTTTTCTATCGATATTTATCATATATGAGCATGTGTGTGAACATGTATAATATCTCTCTGTATAATATCTATATTATAGATATAATATAGAATAATAGAGGTATATTATTATATTATAATGTAGTATAATATATTATAATAATATATTATACTCTATCTATCTATAGATTTGTATCTATATCTGTCTATATATCTATATCTATATATCATAAGATGACAGGTCTGACGAGTGACAGGTTGGATGCTCCTGATCTTCAACCTCAAAATGTGTCACAGACTAAATACTTCAGAAGGTCACCTAACTTATATCCTGTCTTATGACTTCTATCCTTGATAAACCTTCGCTTCTCATCTGCATAAAATGTCTTCCTGACTCCTTTCTGACTTCTTCCTTCAGAATTATTTTTAATCCTTCTCTCCTCCAGATATAGTTCCTCACTTTTTGACAGAATCAGTGCATTATTCTTTGGGCACAGGGCACCCATTTTGCACATCATCCTAAGCAAATCTTGCCTTCAAATTTGGTTTATGATTTAAAGTAAACTAGACTATGGAATTAATGTTTTTACATTATTCACTCTGCCTTTTCTCCTTGTTGTTATTATTATTTTACTTCTGCAAACTCTCGTAGCCTGAAGCTCATTAGGAGGTCTAGGACATCATTTACTTCCTCATAATTAGGAAAAGTGTGGAAACAAAACCATGGTTACTATGGCTCATCCTACGCTGATGTTCTCAGTGAGTCTGTGAAGGAAGGAAGAAACCATGCAACATGTATTCAATGTTAAGTAGGATCATGCAAATCCAGGGGCCCAGCCCACATATTAAAGAGACGCTGTGGCCAAAACAGAGTTCCACATTCTTCATCCTACTCCCTGTCCACATTATTACTTCGTCCACCACCTACCAACTATCCCCAACCAAGCCCCTCAGTGTGCTTGCCTCTCTGGCTTCTTGCCGTTCACTTCATCTACACCCTCATAAGATATCTCTTGCCTTCCGGTTTGACAAACTAGAAAGGACAGCAAGATTATTCACTTTCTCTTACTGGACAGGACCCTTCCTCATAAGAGTTATTCTAGGCTCTGTTGCCTCCCTGGTTCTGGCTCCAGAGGGACCAATGATGGCTGTTATCTTGAATGCTTATAATCCCTGTGGAAATGGGAACAGTAAGCTACTTGGATTTCTGTCAATGTCACTATTCTACAATGGAAAGCATGCAATTGCTGAACCCACCCTGCCTCACAGGACAGATGTTCTCCTCTAGGGTTCTTGCTGCAATTGAAAAACTTTATGATCTTTTAGACTCTGGCATGTCCTCTTTTTGTAATAACTATTTTGTAAAGCTACCTTTATGTTTCGAAAATAAAAGTCATGAATAATATAATCTACCTACACATAGTTTCAAAAATCAATATAAGGTACAAACTAATATAAAAGAGAAGTAAGAAGAAAATAATTTATAATAGATTAGATGGATTTCATTATGTAAATGCTTAGGAATGAGCATTCTAGAAGACATAATAGTGTAGTCAGATGGTTGTACCTGTGCACCAAAGCAAGTTGTGACAACTACAAAGACGGATGGTTAGAGGTGTGTCTACTTTGGAGATTCAAATAGCATGCAAAGCGGTGCTACTGTCAGAATGTGATTTTCAACAACAGTGGTAACGTCCAAACAAAATAAAATATGATCTTCCTCCTGGGAAGTGTAGTGTTGCTATATAAAATGGAATTAGCTTCTAGACTCAGATAATATAAACAGGTTTTTAACTTACAGGAATAGCTTGTGGGACATTGACATGCTATGTGGGATGCAAGATAATTTTTTATTGTCTGGACTGTCTCATGTATTGCAGGACAGCCGGCATTCCTGAACCCTACCTACAGATCTAGTCAAAGCCAGTAGCTTCTTCATCACGGTGACAACCAAAAATTGTTCCTCCCCCCATTTATAAAATGCTACCAAGAGGATAGTAGAGCGCCCATTGAGATCCACTGCTCTGCATTACCCACCTGCCAGGGAATGTGGACAGAGAAAAAGAAGACGTGGCAGAAATGGGAGGGGTGTGAATTGACATTTATTACATCCCTACTATGTTGCAATGTTTGTGAAGGAATTTTACATGTTTTTTAACTTCGTCTTTAAAATCGACCATTGAGGTAGGCAGCCTAGAGAGGTTAAGTAACTTATGCAAGTTCACACAACTAGGAAGTAATGAGCTGAGTAGAGCTTGAATCAGCAGCTAGTAGCATTCTTGGATCTTTGGCTGTACAGAAAACTAAGAAATGGTCAATATCACACACACAGCAGGAGCGACCCCTTCATGGACATTTCAAGGGGGTTCCCAGCTGAGCCATACCAGATGCATGAAAGCCCAGGCCAGGCAAGTAATGTCAATCAAACCACTCAGAAGCTCCAGCTCAGTGAGGTCCTGCCCACTGCTGTGCGGCAGAGTCTAAATCGTGGCCCAAGACCCAGCCCTGGAACAATGCCTCTCTCTGTGGGATTTTTCTTAAAAAAAAAAAATCATTGTCTTCCCCTTTGTAATAGAAATAATAGATGCTCATTAATAAAACATTCCTACAATGTAGAGATCTATAAAACGAGAAGTGAAAATTCTGTAATCCCTTAATAAAACATTCCTACAATGTAGAGATCTATAAAACGAGAAGTGAAAATTCTGTAATCCCTTGTTGCTAACCAATTCGTTTACATCCTTTGGAATTTTTCTCCTGAGCATATAAAAATAGCAATTTTAAATGAGATCACACTCTACATATTGTTTTTAACTTACTATTTTTATTTAACAATATATTGTGACTTTCTCTCTTTGTCCATATACAAAAAATTATCCCTTGCCCTTATTTTCAATGGTTGCGTAATATAGAATTGCTTGCCTACTCCTGCACAAGGTCCATAAGGAAACTTCACCTAGGGAAAACAGATCACAAAAAGTAATTTTTTTTTTTTTTTTACATTTCTGCCATCACAAACAATCCTACTGTGGGCATGACTGAGCATATATCTTTGTGTGAAGGTACAAGTGCTTCTGCAGAATAAATTTCTGGAATTGTTATTGTCAAATTGCCCTCTAAAAGGCTCTATCAATATACAATTATACCAACAGTACTTGAAAATCTCAATTCTCTACACCCCAGCAAACTCTAGTTAACAATTCTTTTTTTTTTTCTTCTATTAGTTTTGGAAAAATAATGCGTGCTCATTATTTTAAAAACACAGTTAAGTATATGAAAAAGTACTATTAATCTCTTGAAATCACAGCCTTCAAGATTTCCATTGAAATATTTTCTCTGCATATCTGTAGTGTGTTGATTGGGGCATCTACAAAAGATATGTCCACTGGGAACCTGTCAATGTGGCTTATTTGAAGAAAGGTATCAGTATCAGTACTCGTACTGTCAGGGATCTCCAGGGAAACAGAACCAATAGGCTATATATAGATATAGATAAGAGGAGATTTATTAGAATTGGCTCATGCAATTATGGAGGCCAAGAAGTCCCACAGTCTGTGATCCGCAAGGTGGAGAACCAGGAAAGATGGTGGTATAATTCAATCTGAGCGTGCAGGCTTGAGAACCAGAATTGCCGATGGTGAAACTCCCAGTCCGAGACCAAAAGCCTGAGAACTTAGGTCTGTTGGTGTAAATCCTGGAGTGAGGAGGCCTGAGAACCAAGAGCTCTGATATTGGAGGGCAGGAGAGATGGATGTCCCAGCTTGAGAAGAGAGGGAACAAATTAACCCTTCCTCTGCCTTTTTGTTCTACTTCAGCCCTCAACGCGTTGGATTGGATTCGACTGGATGATGCCCATCCACAGTGGCGAGGTGGATCTATACTCAGTCTACTGATTCAAATGCTAACCTTTTCCAGAAACACTGCCACAGACATCCAGAAATAATGTTTTACCAGCTATCTGGGCATCCCTTAGCCCAGTCAAGTTGACACATAAAATTTAACCATCAAAGGACTTTGTTCTTTTTTGTGGCTAATTGTCCATTGTACGTATACACCACATTCGTTTTATCCATTCATCAATAGGTGGATATTCATACTGTTTCCACTTTTTGGTTATTATGAATAATGTTGCTGTAAACATACATGTACAAGTTTTTGTATAAACGTGTTTTCAATTCGTTTGGATATATAACTAAAAGTGAAACTGCTGGCTCATATGGTCATTCTGTGTTTGAGTTTTTGAGGAACTGCCAAACTGTTTCCACAGTGGCTGCACCATTTTACCTTCCCACTAGCAATGTATGAGGATTCCAATTTCTCCACATCCTCACTAACACTTTTTATTTTTTTTTAATTATTATAGTCAGCCTAGTGTGCGTGAAGTGGCATCTCATTGGGGTTTTGATTTGCATTTCCTTAATGATGAATAATTTTGAGCATGTAATCACTTTTAATGCTTCAGAATGTTCCATTGTATGTACGTATCATGATTTATTTCATAGTTTATTTAAACAGGAATCTACTGATCCACATGCAGAATTTTCCACGATCTTCTTGCCATTATAAGCAATTTTGCAGTGGATCTATTTACTTTGCTCAGTAAAGAGTGTTCTTTAGCATCAAGTCCTAGGATTAAAATTGTTAGTGAAAAAGTATGCTCATTTTACATTTTGACACATATCGCCAAACAGTCCTCCTGCGTAGTTATGCTTATTTTCTGGTGGTGCCTCTTTCTCCCCTTGCTGGTTAACAATGTTGCAGCTAAGCAACTGTGAACCCGAGTGTATAAGAAATGTTATATTTCCTTATTTACTTAAAATAAACTTAAATTAGATTCAGTGGCCTATTCTGTTGACGTAGGAGAGGAGATTAAATTACAGCCCTAACTGGGGATCTCCTCAAAACCCGTCCCCCATGCCAAGCCACGAGGTCATGCAAAGTCCCTGGGGGTTCTTAAAACTATTTCAGTGCATAGTAGAAGCTTTTTAATCTGATGTAGTCCCATTTGTTTATTTTTTCTTTTGTTTCCCTTGCCTGAGTAGACATGGTATTTGAAAAGATACCAGTAAGACTGATGTCAAAGAGTGTACTGCCTATATTTTCTTCTAGGAGTTTTATGGTTTCAGGTCTTACATTCAAGTCTTTAATCTATTTTGAGCTAATTTTTGTGGATGGTGTAAGATAATGGTCTACTTTCAATCTTCTGCAAGGCAAAGGAAACTATTAACAAAATGAAAAGACAACCCACCAACTAGGAGAAAGTATTTGCAAATCATATATCTGACAAGGGGTTAATTTCCAAAATATGTAAAGAACACATACAACTCAACAACAACAAAATGAATAACCTGAGGCTGGCCCGGTGGCGCAAGTGGTTAAGTGCGCGCCCTCCGCTGCGACGGCCCGGGGTTCCCCGGTTCAGATCCCGGGCGCACACCGACGCACTGCTTGGCAAGCCATGCTGTGGCGGCGTCCCATATAAAGAGGAGGAAGATGGGCACAGATGTTAGCCCAGGGCCAGTCTTCCTCAGCAAAAAATGAAGAGGGTTGGCAGATGTTAGCACAGGGCTGATCTCCTCACACACACACAAAAAAATGAATAACCTGATCAAAAAAATGGGCAGAGGATACAAACAGACATTTTTCCAAAGAAGATATACAGATGGCCAACAGGCACATGAAAAGATGTTCAACATCATTATTAGGGAAATGGAAATCAAAACTACAGTAAGATAACACCTCACACTCATCAGAAGGGCTATAATTAACAAGACAAGAAATAACAAATGTTGGAGAGCATGTGGAGAAAAGGGAACCCTCATACACTGCTGGTGGGAATGCAAACTGGTGCAGCCCCTATGGAAAACAGTAAGGAGATTTCTCAAGAAATTAAAAATAGAAATACCACATGATCCAGCTATCCCACTACTGGGTATTTGTCCAAAGAACATGAAATCAACGGCTCAAAGAGATCTATGCACCCCTATGTTCATCGCAGTATTATTCACAATAGCCAAGACATGGAAGCAGCCCAAGTGCCCAACAAATGAATGGATAAAGATGTGGTATATACATACAATGGAATACTACTCAGCCATAAAAAAAGTCAATATCATGCCATTTGCTACAACATGGATAGACCTTGAGGGTATTATGCTAAGCAAAATAAGTCAGACAGAGAAAGACAAACACCATATGATTTCACTCATATGTGGAAGATAAACAAATACATGGATAAGGAGAACAGATTAGTGGTTACCAGAGGGGAAGGGGTTAGGGGGAGGGAGAAAGGGGTAAAGGGGCACATGTGTATGGCGATGGATAGAAACTAGGCTATTAGTGGTGAACATGACGCAGTCTACACAGAAACCGAAATATAGTAATGTACACCTGAAATGTACACAAGGTTATAAGCCAAGATGACCTCAATAAAACCAAAACAAACAAACAAAAAAACTATTCCAGTGCAGCAGAGAGCTCCCTCTAGCCTTCTGCCCACAAGGCTGCCGCAGAGATGCTTCCTCTCCAAGGCCTCATGGTCCCTTGACGTCTGATGATTCTGCTGTTTATATGTCATGCGTGGCCATCTTTGAAAAGCGGTGAACCTAGAGCTGGTGTCCAGACTCCTCAGGTGCAGCCCTCAGGAGGGCTCAAGTCCTGCTGCTTCCACGACCCTTCAAACCTCAGCCTTCTCCCTCTTCTCTGTACATCACACTGTCTCTCTCTTCTGCTGTCTGTCTCTGTTTCTGTTTGACTCTCCACCTTTGCCCCACCTCTCTGTGAAGCCAGGCATCATCTCATCACTAAGTTCAGTTTGTATACAAATGAAGGGAAAATCCAGGCAGATCTTGCCTGCCAAATCTGGAAAAATCCATGGGATAAGAAAACAGAAAGGCTGGCGTGTGGGTAAGGGAGAGCAAACACACAGTAATTGCTGTAATTATTCTGCTTCATTATGTTTGTTCATCTTTTTCTTCTCTGTTAGACGAATTTTATACAAAATTAATTTTGTTTCTTTGCTTATTTTTCTGTTGAGATGTTTATTGTTTTTCATATTGATTAGAAATTTTTTTAACCTTTGTGAGCCTGCTAGGTATTAGATTATATTTCATTTTGCTTTAATTTCTGTGTACCTTATTTAGTGATGTTACTCAACTTTTCCCATGTTTGTTATTCACTTACAAGTCTGTTCTGTGAATTGTCTTTTCATTTTCTTTGCCCGTTTCCCAAGTCCATTTCCCAATGAGTTTGACTTTTTCTTATTGATGTGTGGGCACTCTTAATAACAAAGATACTCAACCCTTCAAATGTGTCACAAGTATTTTCTTGGAGGCTGTCACTGCTGGCCAAGTTTCCTATGGTCTTCAAGTTTCTAGTGTTTTGTAATCAACTGTCAATATTTTCCTTATTACTTTTTGGACTTTTTACTGAGGGTCATAAGAGGCCTTTTTTACACCAAGAAATAGTCTCCTATATTTTGTTTTAGTGCTACCATATTTTATTCTTTATATTCTTTATTTGCATATTTAAACCAACTGTCTTTAAATATGTGTGTATTGTGTGAGGAAAGAGTATATATATTTTTTTCCTATTTTGGCTATCAAATTTTCCCAATACTATTTATTGATTAATCCATTTGTTATTCACTGATTTGAATTGCTGTCTTCCCCCTCATTACATTCTCTAATTAGTATTGCTGATGTATACAATAATTCTATGTATTTCCCTTATTTGTAGCTGTCTTATTGAACTCTAATGTTAAACTATCAGTTATTTCTCTTAGTTTTCTATATATGAGAATAACAGCACCATCAAAGAGAGAATGTTTTAGCCCTCATATAAATTCCAGTGAAATTGTACAGTTTTTGTCACATGGGTTTTAAGTATTTCCTGTTAAATTTAGTTCTTGTTACTGTTGGGAAGAGAGTAGATATGTGGGTGTGGGTCTATTTGTCTTATTGCATAAGTGGGGCATCTTGAATAATACTAAATAATAAAGACACATGTTTCCAGTGTTTCTTTTGAGCCCCTTCTCCCCTTTTAATAAATCTTTGGCTTCTTAGTGAATGCACATTTAAAATATTTAAGGGACTTGTCAAGTTGCCCTCCTAAAATTTTTTCCAATTTATACCCCCACAAGTGTATCTAAGAGTGTCTATTTCCTACACCCATGTTGGAAAAGGGTCATAATGTGTCATAATTCATTTGGGCATGAACGTGGTCTTTGAAAGAGTAAGAGATCACCCTAGCAAGAGTCTGGCATATTTATCTTCTGGTCTCGCTTTCCCAGTGCACCAGCTATGGGCTCAAATTCTTTGCTATGCTGCTGGTACTTTCTCCGCTCAGCTCACAGCCTCCTAGCTCACCTCAATCTTGGCTCTAATCTAGTCATTCCTCCCCCTTGTCTGATTTCCTAACTCTCTCCTGGCTGTAGGAGATGGAGCGGGCCTGGGCAGTCATATACTGGCCAAATGGAGCAAAATATGTCAAAGTTTGGGTTCCCCAGGGACCGGAGCTGAAACTAAGGCAAAGTCCGTAGGTTGAAATGCAGAAGGTACCTGTACAGACAACAGGAAGACCATATGCAAACACTGGACCCGAGCTTTAAAACTCAAACACAGCCAGCTCACTTCCGAGATTATCAGCCCCTCTCTGACTTGGACCTTGTAACAAATCTTTACGCATCATAGCTGATTTATAAGCTTAAATTTAAGAGTGTTAACTGAAGACACTACCGTAACTGTTCATGTATTACTCAGGATTATATTTGATTGTGAGTAATAGAACTGCTTTCTCTGAAACAGTAGCTTAAATATGGTGAAAATTCATTTCTTTCACGAGTAAAAGTGCAGAGGTGAGCAATCTAGGGCTGGCATAGCAATTGCTCTACAAAGTCCTCAGGGACCCAGGCTCCTTGCAGCTTCCCACTTGACAGTGCCAAGAGAAACCTTTTCCTCAAGAACCAAGATGGAACTTCAGTCCTCACATCCATGTTCCGAGGAGTAGGTTGGAAGAAGGAAGGAAAGAGGGGCAAAGAGCTGGTGACAGCTGCCTCTGATGAAAGGTTCTTGGATGCCGGCACAGGACACTTTCGCTTAGAGTCCATTGGTTAGAACTCAGTCGCATGGCCACACCGATTTGTAAGGGAGACTGAAACTGTAGCCTTTGTTCTGGGTGCCATGTGCCTGGCTAGAAGTTCTATTATTGTGGAAGAAAGGAGAATGGATACTGAGGGAGTCATTAGCAATTGTTGCCACCAGGGTCTACTAAATTAGGTAACGAGTTAGGCCTCACAGTTTAACAGACCAAGACAGACATATGAATGAACAAATGAAATAAATTACCATATTATGGCTGTACTTGGGTGTAGTATGCAAGAGGAGGCTGGGGTACAAAGGAAGAGTTGATCAATTCTACTGGGAAAGGAGAGGAGGGGGAAGTTTCATAAAAGTGCACATGTTTCAACTAAGTCTTGAAAGTTGAGTAGATTTTTGCCAAGTGCCCTATAAGACAGGATATTTGAGGATGTAGGATCAGCTTAGGTGTAGAGGAATAAAATATGAGGATGTCTTCAAAATTATGGAAGCGTTTCCATTTAGATGGTAGGTACAAGGGAAGTGGGTAGTACAGCAAGAAATGAGTCTGGAGAAGTAGTCGGAGACCAGCAAATGGACAGCCGTGTGCACCCTACTTAGGAGTTTGGACTTTGATCTCTAAGCAAGAGGGACCAGATCTGAATTATAGAATTACAAGATGAGATCTGATTATTATTTTGAAGAATATTTTAAAGGGGTATTACTAGATGAAAGCCACAAGGAGGACAAAGTGTTGAGGAAGTCTCTTAGATTCTTAGCATGGATGCCTAGATGAATAGGGTATCAGTCAGGGTTCTCTAGAGAAACCGAACCAGTAGGATTGTGGGTACCACCAAGTCTGAAGTGTGGAGGGCAGGCTAACAGGTAAGAAACTCCTGGGCAGAAGGTGATGCTGCTATCTTGAGGCTGAATTCTCTTCTTTAGGGAAGTCTCAGCTTTGCTCTGAAGGCTTTGCAACTGATTGAATGAGGCCCACTCAGATTATCAAAGATAATCTCCTTTACTTAAGGTCAACTGATGGTAGATGTTAACCACATCTACAAAGTATCTTCTCAGCAAAACCTAGATCAGTGTTTATTTGAATAACTGGATAATATAGCCTAAGCAAGTTGACATATAAAATTGACCATCACGGATGGTGACACTATTAACTGTCTAGGGACTACAAGAGAGGCAAATTTGGCAGCTAATGAGAAAAAATAATGTGTCTTGTTTTGCACATGTTGAGAGTGAGGAACCTACAATACATCTAAGGGGAACTGAGACATTGTACAGTGTTTAAGAATGTGTTCTGGGTTAGAACTTTAGAGTGAGGTAGTTCAAACCACAAGTAAGGATGAGAATACACAGGGTGAGTATGTGAGGAGTCACTGCAAATGCTCACTCATGTAAATGAGTTAAGGAGGTGGGCCAGGGATTTAAGGCAATAGGCAGTGGTGAGGACTATAGCAACAGGAGAGCAAACATCCAATCTCTACAGAGCAACCTCTATTTAGTTCCAACTGATTATTGCTGTGCATAAATGTTGGTCTAGTCTTGTCAGATCTTTCCATTTTTCAAAAGAAATTGAAAAATCCAAATAGATAACTGAAAGTTTGGGTTTTAAATACTGTTTCTTAAATTTGCCCAAAATACTGTCGAGCCCAAATAGTAGACCTCTGTAGACTGTATCCAGTCTGTGGGCTTCCACTTTGAGACCTTTGAAGAAGAGTGAGAATAGAAGACAGGATGGAACTCTGGGAACCCCAACATTTAAGGGTCAGTAAGACAATGTGTCCACTGTGTAATATCAGGACTAAAAGGAGGCCTTAAAATATGACCATTAGAAGTTAATTGGTCTATAAATTGTTTTAGTAGTATGGTGGAGGCAAAAGAAGGATGATCCATGTCGCAGAAAGTTTGAGACTATTCTTTCAAGACCTGCCTGATAAATCATTTTTTTCCCCACATAATCAGTTTAGTGACTTCCTCCTTATTTTTAGCTCTTGAGAACACAATGTTCCTTTCTTGCTCCCTTCATGGCTCTGTGCTCAGATTGGGGGACTATGTGGTTCTATGTTCCTAGAACACTTCAATCTTCCTAGTTTCTGGGGTGTAAGGGGTGCAAACAAAAAACTGTCAAATAAACAATAGATGCAATTTATTTCTACCAATAAATGATATGTAAGTTTATACAAAGCAATTAACAAAAATAATACATTGCAACAATTTGTGAACACTGCCTTAAAAAGAATCACCACAATTTCATATACTCAGCAAAAATAATAAAATTTACATAAAGTACTCATTTTTTCCCAAAACTCTCTGAGACCTCCAGAGAGTAAGTTAATCAAAAGGCCAAGGAACTTGAAGCTTGTAGCGTCTACACTTGTCAGCTGACAATTCAGGATTTAATCAGGCCCCAATCACACCTGTAATTTTTCTATGTTCTAAGACCAGAAAGAGAAAGAGATGCCCGATGCAATTGAAATTGTGTTTGCCCATGAATGAGGAAGAAGTGCTGCTTCGTGTGTGTGTGTGTGTGTGTGTGTGTGTGTGTGTGCCTGCGCACGCACACGTGAATGAAAAACTTTATTTCCTCATGGGTTTATGCCAATCAGCAGGACCCTGCAAGCTGCTTTCACGCTCCATGAACGAAAAAGCTGCATTCTTGGTGTCAAGCTCGAGGGGGCAGCCAGAAGGGACTGCTAATCCCTGAGTAGTTACTATTCTCAGGAAATAAATGCAGTCTCTAGAGACAGGCCCTAACCAAAGGGGGAGGAAGCTTCACACATGAGTTGAAAGTTAAAGGAATGGGGAGAAGTCTGTTGCCCCCAGATCTCCCCACCCTGTAACCTCAATCCCCTTTAAATTCCATGAGGTTTCACTAATTGTAGATGAATATGGGGCAACATGCTTAAGATGCAAAATCCCAGACAGGAAAAAGCACTTACTCACTCTTTAGGCTTGATGAGTTGGTTTTTCTGTTGACACCTCTCTCAGATCAGCAGGTTTGAGAGAATGTGAGTTTGATGGAAAAGGAAGCTGGGGAAAAAAAAAAAAGGTAGTGATCCTTTTGGAACTGGGAAGCCTTCAGAGGAGGCAAGGAGGAGCAGTCAGCTGAGCTGCCAGCCTGAAGACACCAGACTTCTAGGGAGCAGGGAGGGGGCGTCTGGGTAAGGATAAGGAGAGGGTTAGGAGAAAGAGGATAAGAACCAAGAAATTGAGGTGAAATGGTGGATAACAAGACAAATTTCATTTATGTCCTCTTGCCACTTGATTCTGCTTGTGGTTAGCTGGTGAAATGTTTTTCCCAGTGGCAATTTAGCTGGCAGCTGCCAGGACTGGGGTAGGGGATGCTGAGGGTAGGGGAAGGGAGGATCACACACAGAGATGCTGGGCTGAAGTGAAAAAGAGGAAGAATCTAATTAAAATGTCTCAAATTAATTAAAAAACCATGGTAGTTGAGAGATGAATCATCAGACTACTGCCATAGAAATCATTTCTCACATCTTCGTCTACTGGAGAGGCATTTTTCTCAACTCTGATTTCTCCTTTTGGCTAAACTTAAACAGAAACTCTTTTTATGTCTATATACATATGTATAATTATAATAGCTAATACAATTTAATTGTACAACTCCTGCTACTTGTTAGTAACTTGACTTTAATTTGTCACAGGTTATTTTGTGTGTGTGACTGTAGTTGTGTTAGTTCTTGGATTTTAAATATATTTGCCATAATTTTTATGTCAGGGGAGGAGTCAAAAAACTGATGCTCTATGATCTTCAATATCTTATATTCACATAGAGATTTACAGTGGTTTTTCTTTTTTGGACGAAACAGTAAAGTTTAAAAGAACATTTAACTTTTCAATCTTCACATATCCCCTGACGACAGCATTAGTATTTCTATTTTGCAGCTACAGAAACTGAGGTTCAGAGAGGTTAAGTGATTAGGTTGCTTAACCCCAAGTACAGTGCTAACCTCTGAGCCAAAATTCTGGGCACCAGTCTCAGCACATCCTTCTGTTAGGCTTCAGGATCATTCTGAACACTGCATAGAGGGGAGAACAACTTCCTTCTCTACACCGATTGTGACTCTCTTTGAGCTATTTATTCACATGAGTTGTTGTTCAGAGGGCATAAGGAGGAGGCAGGCACCTAGTAGATAACCTTATTAAGGTGAACACCATATGGAATGCCACAGAGTTTGATTAAAATCATAACTATTGACTTTTAAAAGAGTAGAGTAGAACATGGGATTCCTAACAACTTGGCTGTCCATACGGGAGTTTTATGGTTCTTACGGCTGAGACCTAGCAAATTTTGTCTTCACATTTGTTGTAAAAGAGGAAATCCTTATCACTATCTTATAGTTCTGTTTTGTTCCGAAGATGAAATAAAATCAAATGAAGTAAAGAGTGTGGCTAAATATGATAGATAAAAATGGAAGAACTACATGTCAGACATGCAAACTTAAGAAGACCTCTGATATTGCTACACTGTTATTTCTCTTAAGCTTCCCAGGGTAGGCTAAATTTTTGCAAAAAGTCAGGAGGTTTAGAAACCACACAGAGAAACATTCCTTGGAAAGAGGAACTCTTCAATGGTCTAAGATTACAGATCCTTGAATTGGAATGGTATGCAGCGGAGTTTTCCATTCACAGTTCCAGGAAAAAATGGGATTTTTGTCCCATTAAGAATACTGTTATTTAGTTATTTCGAAGTATACGGTACATACATGCTTTTTTCTAAAACCACTAGATTTCATGACAGGCACACATTTGAGTATTTCAAATCTTCTCTGTTGATTTTAGATCAGACCTGGGGCTCAACTGTAGAAAAAATTTCATTGCAAGTACAGAACAGAACGGAAGCAGACACATCCATCATATGGCTCATCAAGTGCTTAAATTTACTGTTCATTTCTTGAGAATGACTCAGCATTCACATTTGTAACAATAAAATGCTACACAACAAGTGCCGATAAATATTGGAAAGGCTGAACTTTCTAGATACAGTGCAATAATGATTCTATCCTGACAAAACTTTTCTTGAGTCTTGATAGAAAAGAAAAAGTGCTTTAAAACTTGAAAAGAATCTTAATTAAATAAAATATAATTAGAGTCAATTTTAAGTCAATTTTCCATTCTGTTTTGTCCTACCAAGTGGGGACCAAGCTATAGCAAGCAAGTTGTGTAAGCTCTCTAGATCTCAGTTTATTTTCCTAAAATATAGGGAAAATAGCACAGGACTCTTTCAGTTGCAAATAAAAGATACCCAGTTCAAAATGGCAAAAGGAAAGAAAAAGAAGGCGTTGACTCTCCAGGAGCAGCCTTGTATCAGTGCAGCTGGATTCTGGTTCAAACAACATTAGGACTCAGTCACTGCTATAGACTGAAGGTTTGCATCCCCTAAAATTCACATGTTGAAACCTAACCCCCAATGTGATGGTATTTGGAGGTGGGGCCTTTGGGAGGTGATTAGGTCATGAAGGTGGAGCCCTCATGAGTGGGGTTAGTGCCCTTATAACAGAGGCCCCAGGGAGCACCCTTGTCCCTTCTGCCATGTGAGGACACAGCAAGAAAATAACATCTATGAACCAGGAAGTGGGCTCTCACCAGAAACTGAATCAGCCAGGTGCCTTGATCTTGGACTTCCCAGCCTGCAAAACTGAGAGAAATAAATTTCTGTTGCTTCTGAGCCACCCAGTCCATGGTATCTTGTTATATCGGCCCGAATGGACCAAGATAGTCACTCTCAATACCTTGACTCCGCTTTCTTCTGTGAGGCCCAACTCTCAGGCAGGCTCTCCCTATGGGGCAAGATGGCCTCCAACAATGCCAGCTTATATCCAACTAGCTTCAGAACTGGAAGGTCTGTTTCTCAACTGTTATAATAGTAGTCTAATCATTGATTGGCAATAACTCTGATTAGCATGAACTGGATGTTGTGTTTATCTCTGAATCACTCCTTGTAGTCAGGCGGATGTGAAGTTTGATTGTCTTGATCTAGGCCATATGTTTACCCCATAAATTAAAAGTAAAGTTAGCTCCACCCAAACAGTAGGAGTTTGAGAGTAGGTGAGGAGTAGTAGCTCCCCATAGAAAACCTGGGTGCTTTTATGACAAATAGAGAGAATATACTAGGGTGATCATGATAATCAAGTAAGACAACACATGTACGTAAGATATTATACAAACATAAGGGATTCTTATTTATTATGCTAGATGTTAATTAGACTATCTCTAAAAAGACTGTTTATTTTTTCAATAATGACATTAGAGATTTTGTAACTTGAAGTATCTGTGTTGTACATCTCTTGGAGGTTTCTGTTTCAGTTTGCCAAATTCTCCTCTATAGTTATAATGGCAAATTCTCATAAAGCTGATTGTGGGAGAAAGGAAACACTACGTAATATCTTCAGCATATGGATTTGAACTCCTCTAAAAGAATTAAGAAAACCTTTGGCATCCAAATAACAAAGTGTCTTAAATAAGTAGAAGAGAATAGTATGATCTTATTTTGAAGTTACAAAATAAATGATTCATTCTTTGAACAATAAGTCTGCGATGGGAGCACAAATTTTGACTATTAGTATTGTGTATTTGTTATCTGAGCACTTACCTGAAAACTAGTTCTCTGATTTTCAATTGTAGAGACCAGCTAGATGGACATCAATCCTAGTTCCTATTCCTGGTCACACGTAGGGTCTGGATTTAACAGCCCCTTTGCATTGGGTTGAGACCATATGACTCTGTCTCATGGTCTCGTGCAATATGGGCTGAGGTGATGTAAGCCACTTCTAGGCCTAGCCCTTAAGATATCTCCAGCAATTCTTCAGTCCTATTATCTAATGTGACATGCTCAGAAGTCACATCTCTAAGACGGCAGATTTATAAGATTGCAGGAGCCTGAATCTCTGAGCTAGTAGAAAATCTGTCAAGGGAAGCCACCAGACCAACTTAGAAATGTTAAAAAAAGTGAGTAAATTTTTACCGTACTAAGTCTCTCATTTGGGGATTGTTTATTATGACCTCCGTAATTCAACAAGCAAGTCTAGAACAAAATAAAATTTCACTAATACTAGCATTGCTTCATTTCCAGACAAATCTACATAGAAGTGCATAAACTGATGAGAGCAGCAATTGCTTCAGGCTTCCCTAGACCTTAGAGGAAGGGCTGCTTATCTTTTCTATCCTCAGGATGAAAATAGTTGAAGTATGATTAAGAAGTTTGACGTCTTCATTTATTCATTTTTTTATATCATACAATTTCTAGGTGCCAAGGTTGTGCCAAAAGCTTACCATGTGCCTGCAGGCTCCCAAGCACAGCACGTGCACGTTGAATCCATTATCTTTCTCGATATATGGCGCCCACATGTCCACCTCAGTGCCCTCTCCCATTGAATGGCGTCACTGTTTACCCAACTGCCCAGGCCAAAAACTTGAGAATCATCGTTAATTCCTATTACTCTTTAACTAGGTCCCACAGACCTTGCTCTTACATAAATCTTCAATCTGTATATTTCCCTCCATTCTCATCACCACTGTTCTATCTGGTCCAAAACATCTTCATCTCTTACCTAGATTACTGAAATAGACTCATGACTTGTTCTTCTTATCAAAGTCTTGTCCCTTATCCTAAATCCATTTTAAAGCTAGATTAATCTTTCTAAAATTCCAGTCTGATTATGTCAGCCTCATACTTAAAAATCCTTCAGTATCTCCATATGACTCTCAGGATAGCCCAAATTCCACAGTATGGCTTCCAAGATTCTTTATGATCTGGTCCTTGCTTCCCTCTCCAGCTTATCCCTTGCCATTTCCCCCCAACACTTATAATCCCACCAATCATTACTATGAATAATTCTTATGTATCTGGCTCTTTCAAGATGGTATATTTGTTAAATCCACAGACACTAGAATATTGACAGTAAGTCATATCTGCCTATTTGGTACTCTTCAACTCTATCCCCCTGCTGGGCTTGTAACATTTGTGGGGCCCAGAGAAAAAGGCCCACTTACTATATGTCTAAATATCTAAGTTATCAATCAAACTAACACGGAGCCTCTGGGAGGACCCAGACGGGCTGGTGCCCCGCCGAGGCCGCTTCTATTAGCTGTTGTCCAAATCCATCGTCATCAGAGCGTTGCTCCAACTTCCGAGTTCAGAGTCGACGTGGGTTCAGAACTGTGCCCTGGTTGCGGTGGGGAGGCTGCAAATAGAAGTATCTGGCATTTTCTGCTTTTAAATTGGGAAGCTGTTGTTATGTCCCCCCAGGATCATAAAATGGGGGAAGCCTTCAAACATAGAGGCTGAGGAACCAAGAAGGATGGCAGATGTCTAGTAGGAGGCCCTGTACTGTAAGTTCTTTTAAGAGGAACCACTGGAGACCACACGTACCAGAAACCTTGGGAATTTCCACTTCTGGTGGACTTGCTAAGGGCTCCGCTAGTGTCTACACTGAGAAGGGCTAGTGTCTAAAGAGGTCTGAGCTGGCTGGATGGCAGTGAATAAGAAGGGTGATGGGAGACATTGATCCCAGGCCACTGAAAGTGAGAGTGGGACCAGCAAAAGGTGGACCAGAGCAACCCAAGTGGCCATCAGCTGATGAATGGGTAAAGAAAATATGGTAAATCCATACATTGTATGTTATTCAGCCATAAAAGACGTGAGGGACACGTGCTACACCATGGATGGACCTTGAAGACCTTCTGCTATGTGAAAGAAGCTCGTCAAAGAAGACTGCTTATTATATGATTCCATTTTCATGAAATGTCAAATGAGGGCACATCTGTACAGATAGTAAGTAGATTCGTGGTTGCTTAAGGCTAGAGGGGGAGAAGGAAGTGAGGGGTAATACTCGGTTATTTCTGTCTAGTTCTTTTTACACTTTCCATCTCTTTATTGATATTCTCTGTGTGTTGAGACATCGTTCTCTTTATTTTCTTTGGTTCTGTGTCCCTGCTTTCTGTTAGCCCCTTGAGCAGATATGAGACAGTTGTTTTAAAGCCCTTGTCTTGTAAGTCCAACATCTGGGCTTCCTCAGGGACAGTTTCTGTCAATTTCCATTTTATTTCATATGAACGGCCTATATGTTCCTATAGCTTCCTATTGTTTGTAATTTTGTGTTGAAAACTGGACATTTTGCATATTATAATGTGGTGATTGTGCAAATCAGATTCTCCCCCCTCCCCAGGTTTTGCTGTTGTGGCTTTTTATGAGCTGAAATCATCCTTTTGTTTAGTGACTTTTCAGATTGTCTTTGCCAAGACTACATTCCTTGATGTATGTGATAGCTGAAATCCCTTTTCTCTTGATGGTTTGCAAGTGACCTGAAAGAGATTCCTCTAAATGCAAGGATCCAAAAAGAACACATTTTAAAAAACCAAAAACCAAACAAACAAAAACCAACTCTCCAGTGTTTGCAGCTGGTCCCCCTTCAACTCTTCCTTAGACTTCACCACCTACTTACATGGAGCCCACAAATCTGCCAGAGATGCAAGCCCGGGTCTTCTCAGGTCTTTTCTGAGCATACGTCCAGTCCTGGGCGTGCACATTGAACTCTGCCTTCCATGTAGATGCAGTGGCCCTTCTAAGCTTTTATTCCCCAAAAAACTTCCTCCTCAGATGCCTCCTTTCCAGATCTTTTGGTCTGTCTGCTGCTTACCCCATTCATCACCCCTTACCCAGACATCTACCAGTAGGATAGAGCTTTAAATCTTTCATCAGACAATGACACCACCAGGAAAGTCCCTCAGGCCTGAGGGGGAGAAATCCATGTCAGCTTCTGCACTGGTCCCTCAGGGACACAACAGACAGGTCACTACCACCCGGTCACACAATCACCCTGTTTCAAGGACAAGGTCAATGTTTGTCCCCTGGCACCAGGTAGCCATGCAAGGAATGTGGGCTCCCAGCCTCACGACCTCTGCTGTACTGGGGAATGGCAGCTGGTAGGTGTTAAGAAAAACACCACAATGCTTTCTTACACAAATCCAGCCACGTTTTCCTTCATTAATCACTCCTCTGGTTGCTATAATTTTTGTTATGTTCCGGAGTTCTGAGACAGTTGATTCTGTCAGTTTTGTCCACTGAATCTTTGCTTCAGTGGAGAGACTGATTCTGTGAGCATATTATTCTGCCATTTGTGTTAACGTAGCTGGGGAAATGTTTTGATATGTCACCCTTTTCCTTATTCTCCCTCATGTTTATTTTGTTTGGTTGGTTTTCAAAATTTTTTCACTTTGTAAAATTTCCATATGAATTTAAGAATTAACATCACAATTAAAAAATCAAATTATATTATGGTTTTTAACTTTCTTACATTGAATCAAGTACTTTTGAGGAAAACTGCTCCTCCAATATTGTTACCATTCAGATCTGCCTGAGCCATGAACGCCGTCTGCATACTTTGTATGGCTGATGATGAGGCAACCCCTCAGGTCCCACCAGGCATAAGACAGTCACTTCCAAGATGCATTTCTCCCAACCTCACCTATAGGGTAGAGGCTGTAGTAGGTTGAATAAAGTCTCCCAAAAATTTATGTCCACCCTGAACCTCAGAAAGTGACCTTATTTGGAAACTGGTCTAAATGCAGATATGATTTTTGTTTTGCAGATATGATTAAAGATATGAAGATGAACTCATCCTGTATTTAGGGTGGGCCCTCAATTCAGTGACTGGCATCCTTGTAAGAAGAGATGAGGACACAGAGACATGGAGGGAAGAAGATCATGTGAAAGACGTAGGCAGAGATTGGAGATCTGCTGCCGCAAGACAGGGAAGCAGGAACCACCAGGAGCTGGAAGAGGTGAGGGAGGATTCTCTGCTGTTGGTAAACTGTGTGTCAATTGTAGGCCTCTCCCTTTGTTCTCACTCAAACCATAAAACCTAACAGTACCTTGTCTGAAAAATTCTGATTATCATGTGGCTTATCATATGGCTGTCCTGAAGATCATGGACCACGCCCCATGCCATCATTTAAATTTCTCAGGTCCACAGTTATCACCCCTGAACTCCTTCATTTCTCATTGTAACTCACTGAAATCATAGTCTCCATCTAAGAATCAGTAAGGAATAATTTTAAATGTATGGGAGAGAAAACCCAGCTAAATTTAACTTAAAATAATTTAACAATATAAGAAGAAGGAAGAAAAGATACGATGAGGGAAGAAATCAGCTCTTGGTAACGAGACTTGAGGAGCAGATTGTGTCCAGGCACAGAGATGCAGCATACAAATGAGGGGGCAGGTCTTGTCCTGACCGTCCCCCATGCCCATCCCTACTCTGCTCTCCTCCCAGGTGGCCTCAAACCCAGTCAGCGGCTCCTACACTGTGACCTCGCTCAGCTCCACTCCCCAGAACTCCAGGTCTGGCAGGTAAGAACCCCGTGTATACCCAGCTCCTCCTCCTGTTCCATAAAGGGTCCTGTGCCTGGATCCTGTTGGACCAGAGAGGGCCATTTGACACCCCATTGCTAGGACATTGGGGATTTGGAATATGCAGATTAGCTCACACTGAGGAATTAGAACACCCTAGTCCTAGGGAAGAGTCAGCCCCACACCAAAGCTGTGGGCTCTGGGACGGAGCCATCACTGTGTTAAATCCAGAGGCCGTTGTCAGGAGGCACAAGGCACAGTTGTCCACCTCCACTCCCTCTCTGCCCTTCCGTTTCTCAGTCACTCTTTGACCCTCTGAAATAGGCTTCCTTCTCCATGACTGCTAAGACTGCTCTATCAAAGCTCTTCAAGAAAGTCCAGAAAATTCCAGATCCTTCCAAAACCACCTCAGTCCTTTTCCTTCCTGACCCAATGAAAGATCCCCCCATCTCACTTCTGTAACTTGACCCTTTTTGGTTAATTTCAGGTGTCAACTTGACAGAGCTAAGGGATGCCCAGAAAGCTAGTTAAGCATTATTTCTGGATGTGTTCACACGGCTGTTTGTGGAAGAGATTAGCATTCAATTCCATAGACTATGTTAAGAGGCCCACCCTCACCAGTGTGTGGGGGCATCATCTAATCTGTTGAGGGCTCAATAGAACAAAAAGGAAAAGAAATGGTGAGTCCATTCTCTCCTCCTGACCTGGGACGCCCATTGTTTCCTGCCCTTGGACATTAGAGGTGCTGGTTCTCAGGCCTTTGGACTTCAGCTGAGTTATACCACCAGCTTGTCTGGTTCTCCAGCTTGCAGATGGCAGTGTGGGACTTCTCTGCCTCCATAACCTCATGAACCAATTCCTGTAATACATCTCCACATCTCTATGTTTATATATATTCTATTTCTGTTTCTCTAGACAACCGTGACTAATACACGTGGATGACAAAGTCCATAGTAGGTGCACAGAGAGGAACTTTCCCAAAGCAAAGGAGGCTCCCCCACCCCACAGGAGAAAGCAACTCATCCCATCCTGGCAGCATGCATCAGCACATGCACGCGTGCGCACACACACAAACACACACAAACACATCTAACCTTGAAAATGTACTCAAGCTCAAACTCTCTCTCTCTGCCCTATTGTTCATCACAGTGCTTATTTCCACATGGCATGTTAAAAATCCTTTGCAGTTTATTATGTCTTTCCTCACGTTAAGACTAGGTCAAACAGGGGCAGTGAGTCTGTTTAGCTTTTTTGTAGATCACAGGTTTTACACCAGAGTTTTGCATGTAGTAGGTGCTCTATAAATAGAACGACCAAATAGTTTTCTCTCCAAACTGCAACATATTGAGGAATGAAAAGGGTAGTATTAATAATTATGATAGGACAACAGGAAAAATATCTGCTGAAGACAGAAATTGAGGATTTAAAAGGTAAGGTGAAATGATCAGTTTTACATTTTAAACAGATCACTGTAACTAGAATCTCGTAGGCTGATTACAGGGAGAGAGGATTTGGAAATCTTAAGCTGTAATTGCCAATTTATTGCAGTATACCAAAAAAACTTGATATCTTTGCATAAATGTAGTTAAGTGGATGGGTTTAAAATATTTCAGGAAGTGAACTGTTAGTATTTGAATTAGGTAGGTAGGTAGGTAGGTAGGTAGGTAGGTAGATAGGTAGGTAGGTAGATAGACAGATATAATATATGAGCTCTTTTTGTGTGCAAAGCCATATGAGAACACTGTTGAGGGAAACATCTAGAAAATCTAGATTAGTCATGTCTATATGGAGTATCCCATTTAGTGAGAACTGAATATTGAAAGAAAGAGATGATGCACATATAAGTAAAGTAGAAAAAAATATCAACAAAGAGGAAAAATGGAGTTTTGTAATTTAGGTTGCTAGAGCAGGAGAGTTCACTGTGTGGGAATGGTATTTTGTGTCATTTCTGAAAGGTGATTAGAAATAATTCAAAAGTGAAGAATCTGTAGGAGGATTCAGGAGGGTGGATGGATGGTTCATTGACATGAATGTGGGGTGGCAGAGTGTCCAGAATGACACTCAGGGACAGACAGGATATTAGCACAAACAAGTGAATTTGGGAACACTGAGAGAGAAGTGAATTATTTGGGAAAGTGTTTTTTTCAATTTGGAACCTGGACACTGTGAGTCGAGTCATCACTGATGGGCTGAGTGGGCAGGTAGATATTTGGGTCTGGGGGGCAGAGTCAGATCTGTGCTGATTCTTTGAACATTTTTAGCTCATTAGTGGTATTTGAAGCCAGGGAAATGGATATGATTGCCTAGTAGGAGGGTGCAGGTGGACAGCAGATGTCAGAGCAGGGCTGACGACTGGGAAGCATCAGGCATTGTGGGTTGGTTATAAAGAGAAGCCAAGAAGTGACTCAGGAAGTTTGGAGCAGGAGAAGGACAGTGTAGCACTGGTGGATCCCAAGGACAAATGAGCTTTCTAAAGGAACTTGAAGGCCACAAAGTCACATGCTACTGCAGGACATGTCAGACAAATAATGAAAAGGCCACATTGGAATAGTAAGACCCCTGACCTGTGAGCTTAGCAAGACAAGCATCCACAGAATGGGGACATGGGATCGGTTGCCAGTGTGGAAACAGAGGCATTGGGATGTAAGTGAACTTTTCACAAGGAGTCCCTGGCAGGAGGAGGAGAGGGAGGACATCGAGGGTGAGGAGCATTAGGAACAATGGATAAGGGATTGGTTTGTAGATGGTAGAGATTTGTGCATATTTGAAACATGAGGCATGATCCCAGTAGGGAGGTGATTGAAAGTACTGCGAATATTGAAAGCATAAGGTCATTGAAATGGAAAGATGAGATGAAAATCAGAATGGTTTTAGCTAAGAAAGAAAAATATCTGTATAAAACAACAAAAATGGTGTGATAAATGAATTGCTTATGAGGAAAATTTCTAGATCTGATGACTAGAGTGTGAAATAGTTCTTGTGTGGTGGTTAACAATTTGTCTGTGAGATATGAAGTAGGTCAAGAGAAAATAGTTTTATGGAACTCAAGAAATGGAAAGAAATTAACAGAGCATTCAGGAAGCGTTAGAGAATGCATGGAGGCCCATTGGTTGCTGTTGATTCTCTGTTGGGACCCCCAGGCTCCTCGTGTGCTCTCTCTTCAGCGGTGATCCTCAGTGCAGGTGTCAACATGGCATGGCAGGTATTTGGAATCATCCAAAGTCAGAGGCTTGCAGGGCAGATATGAGGAGATTAAAGAATTAGGGAGCGTGGTGAGTGGGTTATTGAAATGATGGACCACAGAATCCAAGATTAATAGGGAGGAGTAGGAAGAGAGAAGGAAGAGAGCCTTGTTAAGATACTCTAACTGGAGTAATCTATTTTCTTAAAGAATGGTTATATACAGTAGAGTTCTTTGTGTAAAAACTAGAAATGTGGAAATTTGTGGAGGGAATGTGGTGTTTCTGACTTACTGATTTGCAAGCAGGAGAATTTTGGGTGAAAACAGGCTCTGGTGTGGAAGTGAGTATCTAAGGGTGGAAGAGTGCGTGATTTCATTAGAGATGGGACACTCAAAGGAGTTATGGAGTCCTTGGATCTCTGTGTCCCAATAACGTAGGTTACAGGGTACCAGCATGTGTATAGTTGACAATGACAGAGAAGGGAAGAGAATAACATTCTTAAGCAAGACGGAGGAGGCAAGTTGGTCTGGATTTGCACTGATAGTGACACATCAGCTTGATAGTGTCCCAGAATCCCGGTCTCAACGTGTGGTGCCTATATCAGCAGCATCAACATCAGCTGGGAACATCTTAGAAATGAAAATTCTCCGTTGCCTCCCCAGACCTACTTGGGTTGAGTTCCAGCAATCTGAGTTATAAAACCTCTCCAATGATTGTGATGGACAGTATGATTTGAGACACATTTCTCCAGGGAGAGAAAGAGGGTACAATATCCAAATGAGCTGAGAACATTCTCCATGGATGGTAGTCTTCATCCTCCTCTTTGTTCAAATTTTGCATTTTATTCTGTTTTTAAAGAGAAAGCTCAAAAAATATGTCCTAACTTCATAGTAGAAACAATGAGACCATGAAACTAAAACCAAGTAGAAAACTGAAGTTCTATACAGGCTGAAGGCTGAGCAGCTGTATATTCCAGAGGTCAGTTACTAGAATCGCTTCCCATCCTGGCAGTGAGGTCATGTGCAGTCAATGGGAGGAGACCTTGGAGAATCCCCAGCAAGTCTGTGGATACAGGAGACTGCAGGGACTCCAGGCCTGCAGCAGCGAAGGAGAACTCTTAAGTCCTTTGGATTCACAAATACCTTAAAATCAGTTGCACTGGGGGGTCCAGGTGAATCCCTGGGCCGTGGCTGGAGCTGAGGGGTCTGCACACCAGCCCAGAGCCCACCCCTGGCCAGTGTCCATATTGGACAGAGATGAGTCCTGGTTTGGGTGTGGGTCTCTCATAGCCCCTCTGCAGGCAATGAGCATCTTTTGGAGATATCAGGAGAGAGACACAGAAAGTGAAGAAAAGCATGGGAGGGAGTGACTGTGGCCTCGAGGACAGACGAGATTGCCCGGGAGGCAGAGAGAGCAAGGAGCCAAGAGAGGTATCCTGAAAACACAGTGAGGAAAGCAACATCAGTACTGAAGAAAAAAGAGAGTGATGTGGTTGAGAAATTCCCCATGAGACAGGCTTGACTCTCACAGCATCTCTTTGTAACATCCATCGTGATCTTTACCTTTCATGATAACATCAATTTTTATTTACCATGATTTTTCTTCCTTTTTATATTAAAATTGATAGGATAATCGATGCTGAGGAATTAGTGTTTTGAACTTATATCTGTTTTTTCATTGAGTGTTAACTCAATGAAGAGATGATACCTACTTGAATGAGATTTATCTTTTAATATATATTAAATCTGATTCCATAAATTATTCTGATTTTGCATGTAATTTTTTTTTTTTTTTTAGCTGAGGGAGATTCACCCTGAGCTAACATTTGTTGCCAATCTTCCTCTACTTTGTATGTGGGTCACCACCACAGCATGGCTGCTGAGTGTTGTAGGTCCACACCTGTGAACAGAACGTGGGCTGCCAAAGCAGAGCTTGCCGAACTTAACCACTAGGCCAGGGGCCAGAACTATGATTTTGCATCTAATATTAACATAAAATCCATCAATCTTTCTCTTCTTTGTCACATGTTAATTCAGACAGAGGTCATTTCTGTATCATGAATTAAGTATCTCTTGTTTGTTACCTGGCAAACCTGTGTAGCTTTGATTTTGGAATCTTAAAAATGAGCATACCCCCTGGAGGCATTATTTTCCCCGTAGAGAACCTTGGCAGCATGCTCATTGCCTTCCTTCCCACACCAGATCCAGAGTCGTGGAAATGTGTTCACCTTGCACACAGCACAGAGCACATAGGAATTACTCCATAAACATGTGGTAAGTACAATTGGTGGCATCATCAGGTCATTCACAGAACGAGACTGAGAGAGAGTTTCTTTATATCAGGAAGGGGAAGCATTCCTTTATATTTTCAATCAATGTTTTAATTTGTAACATTGTAACATGAACACCGAGTATACTATTTGTATCAAAATTGTGTTCTGAAAGTTTTCAAAAATCTCTAAATCTCAGAGTAGAGAAAAATCAACCTCTGTGAACCTGTCACTTGCTTCAAAGATTGTCAACTCGTATACCATCTGGCTTCATTTATCCTCACACCCACCCCGCTAGAGTTAACCAGCTGAGATGGCTGAGAGCATATCATTTCAGCTGTAAATATTTTCAGTTTCTCTTACAGATGAGGGATTTTTTGAACACAAACACACTAATGTTATCACACACAAAAATAAAAGTGTCATTCCTATAATCAACTATCTGGTCAGTATCCAAAGTCCCCCAGTTTTCTCAAGGTGATTTCCTGGTTTTGCATTTTATTTGAGTCAGGTTCTTAAAAAAACCCTTTTTTTGCAATTGCTTGATGTGTTTCTGAAGTGGCTTTTACTCTCTTACTAGTTCATGCACCTTGATGTTTGGGTGGGATATGCCTGTGTGTGTTTACATGTCTACACCGAGGTGTGAATTCTTTCTTTCCTGTATGGCAGTGCCCTGGCAGGAAAGGCCTGTGCTGTGGGAACCAGGATTTCTACTCTGCATCTGGCTGAACTGAAAAGGCGTCCCTGGGTGACACTTGCAGCCTTCAGAAAGGAGGGGGAAGAAGTACCAAGGAATTCAAGACAATGGCCCTTGTCTTACAGGGTGTTTCCAGGGCATGATTTTCAAAATGCCGGGTGGTAACCCTTTAGCTCCTAGTTGTAGGGTGGGTTCTGGGTGTGAGCTCAGAGTAGTGTCTGTTTACCACCCATGTGGGAAGCGTTTCAGTATTTTAATTGGTAAGTTTGTGTCTGTTGTGTCTGTGTTGTCTAAGATGGGTTGCATTCCCCTGCTGGACCCACTGCTATACCTGCCCCTCTGTGCCTCATCTTTCAAAACTCCCAACAGGCAAGTTTCACATCCCTGTAACACACATCCACATAACCACAGCAAAGACTGGGGAAAAGAACACAGTCATCCCAGGGGCTACGTGCTCTGTGCGCTCAGGCCCAGCTGCCCCTTTGGGACAAGTCAGTAACAACACGACTGAGTGTGTAAACTAGTGATTGTCTGAGACCATGGACCTCAGAACACCAAGGTCCCAGATGTCACCCTAGGCAGCAATGGACAGTGTCGGTCATTCAGTGGCCAGGATTAAGGTCTATTATCTTGGCAAACCAGAGCTCACCCCTGATCCATCAGCCCCAGCCAGGGAGGAATGGCCACGATGTACCTGACAGAGAGGCTGGGGGCCTTCTAGGGAATTTCTGCCCAAAAAGAATCATATAAGGAAGTGCGAGGATGCTGGAAATCCTAGTTCACAAGGAGTGGTAAGGTTTATAGAAGAAAGTCCTGTTGTAGGTTTAAAAGCTGCATCATGAATCTTTTCCTCTGGATATGAAACAAGTGGGAAAAGGACTTCCATGGCATGGGCCAGGATGCCAGGAGGATTCCAGTCTAGGCGAAGGGTGAACAGGGAGCCCTAGAGGCGGCCTGATGGGGATGTCCTGTCGGCCCTTAGTCCATCAGCACATGGTCTTCCTCTGGCCTTGTCTTTTCCACATGCAAACTTTTATCTTTTTACATTTTTTCCTCATTTAGTGTTGATGCAAATCCAGAGACTGATTAGAAAATGGTAACTTCCAATATTTGGTCAAAAGAAACCTCAATGGGACAAGCAGAAAACATTCCTTCTTCCTGGAAAGCTGTAGAAAGACAGCTGCTGTCCTGGGGAAGGACATGGTCCTGGCAAGTGGTATTTGAAAGACATCTACATTTCAGTGGTTGTTGCTCTGCCTGGGAAAGCCCCTCCAACCTCTACATCCAGGGAGATCTGAGGGGCTGTCTCTGCTCCTGGCCCAGGTGAACCACACTGAAATGCACCTGTCCTCTGAGGAAGGGGGACTAGAGAGTGTCATTCAGTAGCCAGGGAGGGGACTGGCCGTCCTCCCTTCTCCCACATACCATAAGCTCTGACCATACATGTGTTCTTAATTCAAGGCGGAATGTGAGATTCTGTGTCTCATTTACATGAGCATAAGAAGTGAAAGAACCACACCACAACACCCAGGCTGTGACAGAAACAGAACTAACTGCAACATTCAAATCTGATATTTACTCTTAAACATATACTAATGCTCCTCCTCAATGGATAAACAGTCCCTGGGGTGCAGATGTCAGGGATTTGGAGGGGGGTCGTGCCCTCCATCTGGGGCTTTAGGGGAAACCAAGGAAAGTATTCAGATGTCTCCTTCACTTGGGGTGGGGGGGAAGAGCTGACCCGGTGCACCCCGAGGGTCCCAGTGGCCCTGCTCAGGAGAAGCTGAACTTGTGGTCTCCAGAGGGTTATGGCTCATTGCCAAGGGCACGGTGGCTGAAGAGAAGAAACAGACTATTTTGGGGTGCCTCCCTGAGATTCACGGCACACCTCCCTGCCCCCCTTCACTTTTATCTAAACCCTGTGCCGAGTGCTCAGTCCATCAACAGCACCCTGTTTGTCCCTGATGCAGGAGGCATCATTTAGCATCACCCATTTCAGAGGAGGCAACCGAGTCCCAGAGAGGAGAGGGGAGCGGCCTGTCCCAGGCCTGGTCAGCACTGGAGCTGGGATCTAGGCCCATGCTTAGCCCGAAGCTGTACTGAGCCCCTGGATTCAGTCGCTGTTGGTCCGAACACTCACTTGGCCCTGAACTGGAGGATGTCCAGTTCCTCTTACTCCTGAAGAGCCGCATTTTGCTCGCCTTCTGGTGTGCGGGCTCCAGCCGGCAGGAGACCCAGTAGCTACAGGACAGAGTGGAACTGTGAGCTACCAGGAGCCACACCTCAGGTGCCCCTCCCAGAGCCTGCCAGCAGCTGAGTCCTGGTGCCCCATGGGTCACCACGCTACGAGTTCTGAGGCTGATCAGCGAGCCAGGCCACAGGCTCTGGAGCTGGCCATCAGAGAGAGTCTGGCCTGCCCTCACCCAACTCCTGTCCCCCTCACCTCTCATGGACACTGATGGGCTCCATGGCCTGGAACCAGGCCCCAAATCGCTCGTCGGGCTCCAGGTCATATGCATTTGCAGCCTGCTGGAGCAGCTGGATCCTCCTGATGACTTTGAATTTCTGGGAGGAAGGACAGGATGCAGACAGGGCTTGGGTGGGGAACGCTGCCAGGGACTTGTGCGGAGTGAGGATCTGGTCTGGGGTCTGTGCTCACTCGGGACCCCTCCTTCCTTCCCACTCCATTCAGGACTTGCCTGTCCTCACAGTTGGCTTGGCTTGAATTAGTTCCTCATCCAGGAAGGTGTCCTTGATGCCAGCCCCTCCCGCACCCGCCAACGTGACGGGATTCCCAGCTTTGTGGATCTGACTCTCCCAATAAATGTAAGACCCAAGGGATGAGGCCAGAGAAAGTCTTGCCAGGGGAGGTCTCTGATTTCCACATCCCCACCCTCCCCATAGCTGCTCACTTCACACCATTTCTGGAAGTTGACCCGATTTCCCTGGAAGGGAGACAGCCAATGTCCATTAGAAACAGCCCCCTAAGCCCATAACCAAGCCCCATCCCACCCCTTCTCAGGCTGCAGGAATGTCAGGGCCCAGCAGAGGGCAGACCTTCCACAAAGAGAACTTGACACTGGGCCAGGCTCTGGGCTCCAGGGCAGGAGGGACAGGGGAGCTGAGGCCAGAGACCTTATGTAGCACACCCTCTCTGATGACAGACGGGGAGACTGAGGCCTCAGGGAGGAAGGGACAGCTGGAACACAGAAGTGCTTCCTCACTTGCAGGGGCTGATGGCACTCCCCCAGGGGCAGGGCCCGAGGGGGGGGCTGACTCCATCTCAGACACAGCCTCCTGCAGCTCTGCAGGCAGGCAGCTATGAGCTTCACCAGCCCAGGTAGACTAGTGGGGGGCTTATGCGGAGCGTCTATTCACGCATTGCTAAGATGGGCCTGACTCCCCAGCTCCAGGGGTGGCCATGGGGCTCTCATGAGAGGAGGTTTGCCAGATACTGAGAGCTCAGGTCCCAGTGCAGGGCTCTCGCCTCCGAAACCTCAGGATCCTGCTCCCTGGCCCCACCTCCAGGCTCACTCACTTCCAGATCATCCGCCATCCCAAAGTCCAGCAGCTTCAGGTGATAGAGGAACATGCCCAGGAAGGGGACGACACCCTGTGAAATCAGGGTGGGAGTGGTGAGATGAGTCCCACCTCTCAGGTGCCCCCATGGACCCTCCCCCAAATCCCTTCACCCCAGCCTCCTGCCCACCACAGACTCCTACAGAGAACAGCCTAGGACCCTCCGCGGCCTCCCCCCAGTTGCCCCCTCCAGGACCACCCAACTTCCCCAGTCACCTCCCAGGGGCGGCTTTTGGCAAATCCCAGGGTATGTGGTCCCTGCCCCTCCCCTCCCTAACCCATCCTGGGCCCAGCCCTTCCAGGCCTCCTCCTGGTCACTTCCAGGGCAGGCATTTCAGGCTCTTGGGCTCCTGGAGCTGGGCTGGAGGAGGAGGGACCCCTCTCTTAGGGAGGCCTCCAGCCGTGAGGAGAGTGACCCCTCCCCTGACACCTGGACCCTCCCCCTCAGGCCACCTCACCTGCTGCTGCTGCCTCTCCTGGGCTCCCTGGGGGTCCATCTCCAGGGTGGCCCTCACAGATGTTACTTCCTGCAGGGTCAAGGACAGGCTCAGGGAGGCCATGTTCCCTTCCCCATGTCTCCCAGGCCCCTGATCTTGGACCCTGGACATCTGGTGTCTATGGCTGCTCCCATTCCAGGGTGCCCTGATTCTAGATCACTCCCAGCTCCAACACTCCCTCCTCTGTGCCCTCAGGCCTGCCCAGGCCCCTAAGCCTCTCTCCTCATCAGGAAAGTGTGAGGAGGACTCCCCATGCCTCCAGGGTCCCCTGAGGACTCAGTGTCATCTGACTGTCACCAGTGCTGTCCCCTAGCCCCTCAAGGAGGAGGAGCACAAAGCTCCTGCACATTCCTCTCCCCCTTGTACCTCATCACCTCTGTGAGGCCTGCACCACAGATCATCTCCCTCCATTTCCCAGATGAGGAGACCGAGGCCCACAGAGGGGCAGTGACTTGCTCAGGGGACCACAGAGGAGACCGCTCCCCCTCCCAGCCAGAGGCCCTGGCCCCTGGCCTTCACTCCTCCTCCAGACACACCTCGGACCAAGGTCCCATCCTCTGGACTCTCGGGGAGTGTTGAGGCCCTCAGTCAACCTGAGCCATGGATGGAGAGGCACAAGGTGTCTCGGGGTCCCATGCAAATGGCTTCTGTGTTTTCCAGCCCCCTGGGATTCCCTGACACCAGGCTGGACCTGAGGCCATGCCAAAGGCCTCAGCTCCCTAGGATCCCCTCAGGATGGTTCCTGCACAGAACTCCTCCTTCATTCACTCAGGAAGGGGACCCCCTTGTGCCACATCGGAGTGACAGTGTAGGGGCTGACCACGGCACTGTGTAATGGTGACATTTGCATCCTTTTTCACTTGGAAACTTCTAATGTCCCTTCTCCTTTCTCAGCTCTCATGTTTGAAGTCTGTGGTCTGAGCCTTTGCACAATCCTTAGGCCCCTCCTGCCAGGGCCTCGATGGAGGCCATTAAGAATCTGTCAGGAAGGTCCATTAAGAATCTGTAGGTTCCCTGATAATTCTCATTGCCATCTGGGGCGTATCCTTGTCGACAAGGCACTGGGGGTGACTCACTGGTTTGTCAGCAGTGACCACTATCGGGCTAGAGTGCACAGTCCCAGAGAGCACACAGTTCTGTCCCAGATCCACCATTTGGCCCAAGGCTGTGCAGCCCCTGTGTCCACAAGGCCTGTGTGACCTCACAGTGCCCATCCCTGGGACAGGCAGAATGCCCTTCCCTGTGAGGTGCAGTGAAGAGAGAAGGAGCAGCAGGGGCCTGGCTTCCTGAGGACAGACTGGGCTGCTTTAGGAAGAAAGGAACCCCCACCCACTCCATCCACCCGCCAGCCTGGAGGAAGATGAGGGCCAGCTGATGGGTCCGCATGGAAGCCAGACACCTGCTCATTCTGCTAGCTCCTCACCTCCTGGAACAGTCCAGGCGACACCACTCTATCCCGTGACCAAGGCCTCCTGCCCCAAACAGTCCCCACCTGCCCCTGCAGCTCACACCCCCCGCTTCCTGTCCAGCTGGACAAGACAGACCGTTATTTCTCGGGGAACCTTAAGTGAAAAACTTACCAAAGCACATCCTGCCTGGTCCCTCCCCACCTCACCTCCCGTCCTTCCAGATCTCCAGCCTCCACTCACCTCCTTGAGAAGCTTCCTGCTCTCCCGCTGGCATGTTTGGAAGATCTTTTTAAGGATTTTACAGTTCTTCCTGAGGAGGGAAAAAAGGAAAGAAACACTGTGGAGTGGTTTGAGGGTAAATCCCTTTTGTTTGAAAACCCAGAAGATCCAGACAGCCTGGATGAGCATTTTCACTGTGTCCTCTGAGCCCTGAGGTGTCTGGGACTGGGGAGGGGGCTCTCCTATTGTCACCTGGGGCCTCCATTCTCTTATTTTCTCAGCAGATGTGTTTTAAACAGTCTTAATTTCACGTGGACAGAGAGTTCTGTTGCTGCAAACACTTGAAAATCTTCAATTTGGTTCAAGCCATGATCTGTCACTTAGGGAAACTGATTCCTGAGGCAGAACCACTGGCCTAAGTTTTCAGAAAGACTTGAAGCCTGCCAACCAGGTCAGACCCTATCCCCAGGGTTTGCTGTCTCCCAGGAGGTCCCAACTGACTGAAGGGCAATGCCAGCCCTGTGGGGGGTGTCTGGTCCACCGAGGTGGTGCTCGCATGGAGAGAGGCCTACCCACCTGGACACCTGTCTCCACGTATCTTTTAAACGTTGAATGGAGGGGCCCTCCAGAGCCCAGAAGATCGTATGGAGAGAGGAAAGGTTCCTCAGGCCTTGGCATTCCTGGGGAAGGGAAGAGAATGAGCTGTGAGGGGGAGCTGGAGCCCTGCTTCCTGTGGCTTCTGTCGCCTCATTGACGTCTCCTGTCCTGGATGAGACAGTGGCTCAGGGAACCCGGAAAAGGCACAGCTGGAACCTGATGAGGAATACTTCCAGGGAGGAGGATTTTAGCTCAAGCCAAGAAAGGACCCCAGGAAGGGGTGAGATTCCCACCACTGGGACCAGGAGTCAGGTCATCGAGGCCTGGCAGGAGGGGCCTAAGGTTTTTGCAAAGGCTCAGACCACGGACTTCAAACGTGAGAGCTGATAAAGGAGAAGGGGCAGTTCCCCTGACTCCAGAGAGGGGCTCCCAGGGCCTCCCACATCTTACCTTGGCCACCTGGATCCAGAGCTCCACCACCCTGGCCCTGTCCTGGGCCGTCATGCTCGGGTCCCCAATGCAGGTGGTGATGATACATTCGACCACTCTGTTAAAGTGGGTCATGGTGGCATGGATGGTCGGTGCCAGATGCTCAATGCCCCTGTTGTCACCCTGGGACCTGATGGTTTCCAGGAATTCGTGGGGCCTCACTGTCTTGAAGAGCTCCTGGGGAGGACAGGGAGTGTCACCCAGCCCTGCCACAGCCCAGCTCAGCTTCCACAGCCCCCAGTCCCAGGCCGGGTCAGTGGTGAGAGCTGGAGCTCAGGAAGCTGAGAATGCGGCCTGAGGCTTGTGGGAGTCCCTGGGTCTTGCCTGTGTCCCCTGAGGGCACCCAGCACAGGATGACCCAGGAACCGATACTGTGGCGCAGGGAAGTGGCATTTGCTTGCCGCCCAGTCTCACTTCCTCCAAGCAGCAGAACTTGGCTCCTGCTTGACCATCTCTAGGGGCATCTTCCACCCATTCTGACCATCCTGGGGTCTGACTCCTCTTTCAGATGCACATTCCCCCAAGGCAGCAACAACCAGGGGCTTTGTTTGTCTGCCTTGTAGTCATGTACACATGAGGTGCCTAATTAGTGCTGAGGCTGTTGAGGCCTCCTGGGCAAATGAGTGAACTACCCAAGGATGAGACAGCGCTTCAGTGTGCTTCGCTCCCCCACCAAAGCGCAGACTCTGCCCAACTTCCTCTCTCCTCCACCTCATCCATCTGCACAGCCACTCTGCACGGCAGCTGCTCTCAAAGTCCATCCCTACTGTCCACATGAGGACAGCAAAGGCTTGGGAGTTAAGAAGGCTGCTCAGGTCACATGAGGGTGAGTGGGGAAGCAAGAGGTTGGACCGAGATCATGGGATTCTGGATCAGGAAATGGCAGGTCTGGGGCAGCTGATGGCACAGGGAAGGCCGGCCCCACCTGCCCTGAGAGCCCCGCTGCTCACCACATCCATCAGTGTCAACTGCTCTGCCACCAGCCGGGGAGGGAACTCCAAGAAGTCAGGCTTCTCCTCCCTCAGCAGGTTCTTGGTGGTCACGTCCCAGGGGCAGGCGGGCTCTGGGGCTGGATCTGGCTCTGCTGTTATCTCTCCAGGTGGAGGGAGGATTCTCCCTGGAGCCAATGGTCCAGCTGGCTCCAGCTCAGGAGCTGGCACTGGGGCTGGAGCTGATGTTGGTGGTGGCTCTGGCCCTGGAGAGACTGGTGGAGGTGACACTGGCTCCAGCTCTAGCACAGGTAGTGGAACTAGAGCTGGAGTTGGATCTAGCCATGGAGCTGGCCCTTGCTCTGGCTCTGGAGCTGGAGGGAGCTCTGGAGATGGTACTGAAGCAGGAGAAAGAAACAGTTTCACTCAAGTAGCTGACTTCCCCTGTCCTGTCAAAGCCAGGAAAGACCCCACTGCCTTGAAGTGAACCAAGCCTCTGAATACTCTGCAACTTGTCTTCCCAGACTGCCGTTGCCTCACCTTCCAGCTCTGCCTCAATGGGCCGTGGATACTCCAGCTGGACCTGGAGAAGGTAGGCGTGGCCCTGAAGCCCCGAGCCAGGCAAGCTGAGATGCAGAGAGGCCAGTTTCATGCTGAAGCAGGGATAGTGCAGGAGCTCCCAGAAATCCTGCCCTGGGTCCAGGCAGGTTTCCACCAGAGAAGAGATAGCACTGGGGGAGGCAATTGGGCAACAGAGTCAGAGGCCTGGGCTTTCCCTCCACGCTTCTCACCCGAGGCACCCTGGCTTGGGACTGGGCCCTATGCCTGCCCCTCTCCATCCAGGTGAGAGCCTGGGTCTCTCCCTGACCCCTGTGAGGCTGTCCTGGCAGTGGCAGGCCTGCTTATCCAGCAGGTTGACACAGAGTCTGTTGTGACTCTCTTCCCACTGACACTCTTCTCCTGAAGGTCTGGGACACAGCCCACCCCAGCCCTCCATGCACTTGTGCAACTGGATTGAGCACTGAGACAGATTTGTGAGCAGGTTGCTCACACACCTCCTGTTCTGGGCCTGGAGGCGGTGGTCAGAAGAGGTAGATGTGGAGAAGGGGAGGCAGATTCAAATGGGTCTGTGGTGGGAATGGGTTTCTAGGGGAGAACTCAGCCCAGCCACCCCTCTGGTTCCCAGGGGTCCTGGCACCCATCCGTGGCTCTTTGACTCCTGTCCTCCTGGAGTGGAAGCCACCGGGCCTCTGCCTTCCCATGGGAATCAAAAGATGCGTGAGATGCGGCTCTGACAGGCTCACCTCAGCCACAGCCTCCATCTCTCCCCCCACAGCTTGTTCTTTAGAGACAGGAGGCCGTCCTTCTGGACCCAAAGACCACTCACTTTTTTAGGTGGTCCTGCGCTCTGCCCTCCTGGCTGGAATAAGGGGAGATGCCTCCAGATGTAAAGGAGGCTATGAGGGCATCCCTTGGGATGGACGGTGGATGACAAGACCTGCGAATGATGTCTAATGTCAATGTCTGACTCTCAGACGGAAATTGAGGCCACGCATTGTGTCTCCTTCATTCACTGAGTTTACTGTCTCCAAATGTCCTGCATGCAATAGGTGCTTGATCTACATGGTTGAATGAATGTAGTCCACCCAGAACCATCCCAGACACCTGAGTGGGCCTAGGGCCTCTCTGCTGCCCCAGAGATCCTTGACTGGCTACCCCAAGGAAAAGGACCAGGACCAGCTGGATGGACTCTCCAACTCCTTGACAGGGTGGTTTTCATGTGCTTTTCCAAATTCAGAAAGGCCGCATCTCAGAGATGGGTGAGGCAGAGTGCTTTTCTCGGGGAAGAGAGAAATGAACACCATGAACAACCACAGCACGTCCACAGCCCTCTCTGCAGAGCCAGGCACCAGGTAAGCACCCGCCATGGCTGACCCCATGAGTTCCTACAAGATCCCCATGAAATTTATCCTCTCCCAACCTACTTTTCAGAGGAGCAAACTGAGGCTCAGAGAGATTTGGTGACACTCCCAGGACACACAGCTGGCAGGGGGCAGAGTCACCACTGTGCTGAGGAGGGAGTGGCCACTCACCTAGTAAACAGCTGGTCCAGGACCTGGTGGGATGTGTCTAAGGCCGAGTAGTTGACCATGAAGGTGGTGAAGCTAGAGATGTTCCTCCTCAGGAAAGCTGGTGCGATGGACTCTGTCAGCTTCTCCATCATGCCTGTCTGGAGGGCCCGCATCCTGCAGGCCTCATTGAAATTCACGGTGGACTCATGCTCACACTGAGGGAGAAGAGGAGGTACATACACTCAATGACATCATGGTGAACCAGCGGGAGGATTGAGGTGACTTTCTACCCTCCTGTGTAGCTGGTGGGAAGGAGTGGAGGTCCAGGTTCCTTTGGGAGTGGGACTGTGGAGCACTCTAATGAGAAAACCCTGGGGGGTTCCAGGTGAGACTCAGATTTGAGTCTGCATTCTAGTAGTGCCTTGGTCATCTCAGAGTCCTGGGTATGAAGACCCCTCTGCACCCACACTCACCTCAGACCAGCCCTCTTCATTGAGGGACTGGTGCACCTGTGTCCTCTCCAGGGAGATGGCGAACTGGAAACCATCTACCAGCTCCTCAACCATCACTTGGGTGCAGCTCTGCAGTGACAGTGCCCAGAAGTCAGGCCAGGAGACATCAGGGGCCTGCCTGGACTTTGCCACAGAGGGAAACCCCACCACAGTTCAGGCACAGAGGGGCATCTGCATAGTCTCCATCAGGGAAGGAATGTGATGACACCTCGATGGCCTGGGATTCACATGTGGGTAGAAGAGCTTGGTCCCCAGCACTCACCATCCTCTCCTGCAGCCACATCTTCAGTATGAACATGACACACCACCAGATCTCCACCATTTAGCTACCTGCTCCTGCTCAGGGTGGTTCCTCCTCATACTACCTTCTCTAACTCCACCTCCCACATACACACACACACACACACACACACACACAATGAGGGTCAAGGGGTGTGGGGCTGTCCATTTGGGATCACAGTTGTGGCCTGACCTAGAGTGGCCTGCCCTGGGCTACGCTGTTACCTGATGGTTCCTCCTGCCAAAAGGCCACAGACATTCGAGGTGAGGGCTGAGCCAATGTCTAAAGCGACTTAACATGCTCTCATTCTTGGCTTTCCGGGGGCCAGAGCCTCGGAAAGTCACAGGACAACACGAGAACATCCTGCTGTGTCGAGTGTCTCCACTCAAATGAACTGGACAGGAGGCTGTGGTTACAATGTGGGTGCCTGGTAACCAGAGTTCTAAGTTCTGTTGGGGGCTGTCACCAAGGAAGTGAGGTCACTTCTTCAAGGTTCTATTACTTGGCCCCTTCCCTCAATCAGACCCACCCAAAGACCCCGCTAGGCTGTTGGCTACTCTCCCTCCTTGCCCATGTCATCTCCATCACTGTACACAAATATCCATCACCACCCTCCCCACAGCTCCTTGGGAGCGGAACCAGTGGCCAGCTTTGAGGAGACAGAGCTGAAGTCACACCTCTTTTATCCTACCAGTTCTGTGTCCTGGAAAAGCCACTGTGCCTCTCAAGATCTCCCCAGTCTCCCAACCTGCACAATGGGGATGGTGCTAAAAACAGCTTTCTAGGAACATCGTCAGGTGTATATGAGATAATACCTACAACACCTGTGGATTGGTGTCACATGTGTCTAATGCTGAACCTCCCATCTAGGTCAGTTCCATCTGTGCAGCCTCCACAAACCCCCACTCCATACTTCTTGTCACACATCATTGGCCTGAATTTGGTCTGGTCACTCTTATCTGCAAGAGCGGTTAGGAATTTTATCTTTTAGTTTGTTGAATTGCCACCCAAAATAAAACTGATTCTTTGTTCTGAATATTAAGGGAGAAGGTGAACAGTGGAAACTACCCGTGCTCTCGCCCTACACTAACCTTCAAGTTGAAGGGGAGGAGATGAGCTTTTCAGATGAATCAAGCATGTATTTACCTACCACAGGCTCTCTTTTCTTGTTGTTTATTCATCCACAGAGAACAAGAAGTCTTGCTTCCAAACCAGAATCTATGAGATGTCCACTGCCCTCTGTTCCCAGCAGAGTGACCGAAACCAATTTGTTGGCTTTTATTTGCCTGGCCCTTGTAAGTAAATCTGAGAACATTCTTTGTATGTCCTTCATAGAGTGGGTCTGGGAGGGTCTGAGGTTGTAGAGAATTGTAGGCAAATAGCAGGCTCCTGAAAAACTGAGTCAAATTTGAATCTCTGTAATTCGAAGAAGGAAAGTGACATCAGCATCATGGTGGAAGAAGACACCTCCTGTTTTTCTACTCCTGCACTAACAATGCTTTGGCATCCATCCGTAGACAAAAGTGCCTTTGTGGGAGAAGTGGGATCCAGCACCATATGGCAAGGGACCCAGAGGGAGTCTCACCCAGCCATGCATCTGGTAATAGGCAGACAGACCTCGGTCCCAGCTCTGGACCCTGCAGTGGCCCGTGAACCAGCTCAAGCTCCTTTCAGCTGCTGCATGGAAACACCTGAAAACACTGTCTTAGATCATGACACACAGAGGAGAGGGCCTTTGTGGAAGTCCAGGTTTCAAGAAGAGAAGTTCCAGCCCTCTGTTGGAGCACAAAAGTATGAGTGTGGATGGGTTGAAGAGTTTGGGGGCATTGGCAGGTAGGTACTCTTAGAGGGCTTTAAAGGATGTGGATCCTGTAACTGCACTGAGCACTCCATCAAGAAGTCTCCCACGACTTGTGGGGTATGCCTCACCCATGCATCTCCCCAGCTGGCCCTTAGGCACCCCCAGTGCTCTGCGTGCCTCACATACACACACCTCCACCCTAGGGCTTCTTCCTTGTGTATGCTCCCAACCGTAGTGGTTGGGATTGGCTTAGATTGCCAAATCTAAGCCAATTTGGCAAAAGTGAGCCCAAAAAACAGAACACAGGCAAGACAACCTATCGAAAATTCAGACGACTTAGTACCAGATGAAGGAAGACAGGAGGGTGGAGAAGGGTGGAAGCAATGGAGTGGACCACAGAGGGAACCTGCCGTCATGCATCCACTTCCCCTTTTGTGGGGACTCCAAAGGTCAAAGGAGAGCTCCAGGACAATCCCTCTCATCTCGCTTTCTTTCCTCAGGTTTCACACCCCCAACTTCCGTCCCCATTACACCCACTTCTTTTTCATAATAACAAAGCAAATAATAATTTTGGCAACAGCCAACATTTTTTAATGCTAGACATTGTACCAAGTGCCTTACACGTGCTTATTCATTTAGTCTTCGCCAAAGCAGTACATTGTGATGTAGGTAACGTTGCAGAAGAGGAAGCTCAGGCACAAAATGACTAGCCCTCCTGCCCTAAGTGGCACAGCTCCCGCAAGGCAGAAACAAAAGCTTCAACTAGTGCCAGCTCAAGACTGTATAGACAGTATACACTGAAGGCAGTACAGACAGAAGGGTCTTAGGGGTGAATACTGGAGGACAGGGTCCGAGGAACTTACACAAATCTGATTGCATAGCAATTTCAATAAAATTGAGATTATTTCAACTGCCCTTGTGAAAGGATAGAGCAGAGAGGGGAGGCTGAGGGGCATGTGGGGATGTGTAGAGCATCCCTAAACCCTCCCTGACACCATTGGGTCGACACAAATGTCTGACTCTTATTCTCACTTTCTCGAGCACTCTACTACCCTGCCTCACATTGTGGTCACAAACAAGGGAGGGGTCTTTACACTGAGGAAGCACGTGGAGGCCCACTCGAGGAGATTTCTATAAGACTGTCCTGTAAATGATGAGTCAAAGGGTCTGGCTCATTTTGAGAATTTTAGTACCTAGTTTAGTTGGCACAACTGGATGGGAAACAGATGCTGGGATAACGCATTTGGTTAAATTTAATTTCAGTATTGGATTTAGTATGACTTTCTTCTGCAAATGCTCCAAATGATTACATCATATCTAAATATACCTAACTCCTAGATATGTAGGTTACCAAAAATACATGATGTTGTTTACCCCCAAACATTAATAATTGACAGACACCAAGATAAGGCAGCAATTTGGAATATTTCTTAAAATTTCCATTTATTATAAATTGAACTTTATACTTATAAATGTGGAAACTGACATTTGTAAACTATCACAGTACAATAGACTCTATTCAGATGGAGTTTGAACAGTTTTTTAAAAAACTGCTCTGATCAGCCAAGTGATTTCTGATGGATCTCTGGTGTTTGTGTTAGATTTTGCAACAATCACCATCTTAAATCATCTCTGATATATATTTGTTGGTTTATGGCAGTGAATTAAAATACATGTTTTAAGGAAGGTGTATCTTTTTCTTTTTCATCTTTTTAAAGAGTTTTTGTGATGTATGTTGAGAAAATAGTACTTGCTAAATTGTCACTGAATGATGGATTAGTAATGTGTTAATGCTGCAAAATGAGAGCGAGGGACCACACTCCATGCATGGCGTGGCCAAGCAGAGCGTGTCCCTGAGGCTCAGCTGTGCGACAGACGACGTGAACGTGCAGAGTCATAACTTGAAACCATGGTGGGGACTTGCGCCTGGTCCATGCCTCTGTCTCTTTCTCTCTCCCATCTTCCTCTTTTTCTGTCAGCTCTTCTTGATATTAAAAAAAATCAGATCTTTATCTTCAAGTGGTTCTACCATGTCCTGGAGGCAAATATGGGATAGTTCTTTTTTTTTTTTTTTTTGGAGTTAATTTCTTTTTTCTTTTTGAGGAAGACTGGCCTTGCACTAATATCTGTTGACAATCTTCTTCTTTTTCTTTTTTCTCCCTAAAGCTCCAGTACATAGTTGTGTATCATAGTTGTAGAGTTGTAGCTCTTCTATATGAGACGCTGCCTCTGCATGGCTTGAGGAGTGGTGAATTGGTCCACGCCCAGGATCCGAACCGCAAACCCCAGGCCTCCGAAGCAGAACATGCGAACTTAACCGCTACACGACCGAGGGGGCCCCGGGATAGGTCTTACCTTGGGCAGTATTTAAACCTCTTATCTTTTCTATCAGAGAAGCATTAGTCTAGACAATACCTGGAGAGCCTCAACAGCTATTAAAAGCAGAGAATTAGCTTCCGTGATTCTTTATTTTCCTTCCGATAGTCTATAGGATCGTCCACAGAACCACTAAAATATTACTTGATGAGATGTAGTATTCCTTTTCACGGACCATGGAGACAAACCTTCTGAAAGAGAAACACGGTCTCAGTGTTTGGTTCATATTATTTGTCGTACAACACGCTTGCACCATGGTATTGAGATGTGTGTCTCCATCCCACGTCGTGTGTGTTGACTTTTCTCTGAATCCCAGGTGGGGCTGGCTTATGGCTCCTTGAATTTGACATTTGTTGCTGAGATGTGCTTTGCTCATTGTGCAGGAAAATGCGTCTCCCTGGGTTTCACCCTCTGCTCCCTTCCTGGACTGAACATCCAGCTCTTGTGTTAGTTTGACACTTTGCAGAGCCTTTAGCAATTATAGTTTATAGGACCGGTATATTCCGCAGAACACGGCAAGTATCTCATAATAACAAAGCGAGTCCAGAGCTGGGCCACACCACAGCTGTGGGAACACATTCTCCCTGGCTGACTACCAGCAACTCAACCTGCCACCTGCTTTCCAAAGGTTCCATTCCAGGTGATGTGCATCTGGAGGGGTCGGTATCTTGTGAGTTCATTGATTCAGTGGTTCTGCGAGCCTGTGCGGCTAAACGCTGTCTGGCAGTGGTTTCCAGGGAGAACGGCACAGCAGTACTAGAGAGCGTGTTGGAGAGCAGAACTAGAGCCTTCCACACCTGATGCAAGGCTGAGGAGACCTGAGCACATGGGGGTTTCAGAGACAAAAGCACAAGGACTTAAAAGTGGTGTGCTTCTATTTAAGTCTCTGCGGAGATGATTTCGCTTCTAAATGCTCAGAAATACACATTAGGATCTACAGGGAAAATATTCAGGATGAGACATAATCTTCAAGAGCTCCCATTCAGCTGGGTAAATTTTCTCAGATGAAAAATTATTTAATTCCTACCAGAGACCTAACTTAAGAAATTTATTTCACACAGCGCATGAGTGAGCCATCACTCTCAATCTGTACCTTTCCTTCCAGACAAACCAAGCATCTTTTGTAAAGAGTGTTTCTGTGAAAATGTGCCCATGCAACACCTCGCTGGTAGGCAAGAACCTCTGGAAGGCACGAAGGTGGTTTCTGTTCCATCTGTGCAGCACCTGGCTGCCTTGAGGGGTAATTACTGACCAGCAGATGGGAAGGCGATGGTTTTGAAGTGCAAAGACCACTGTAAGTAGAAACTAAGAGATCCTAGAAATAGATTTTAGTATTTCCTGACTCCAATTGTTCTGGGAACAGTGCCAAATATTTGGTCCCTTCTCACAAATTTTAAAAAAGGAAAAAGATTCCAGAAGGAAAGCTTCCCACCAGGATAGTCCAGATCAGTGCTCAGCTTCTGTCCCTGGCACCTGAAATGGCTCCTGACACATAGTCGGGCCAGGGTACCAGAGACTGGGGAAGGGATAACTGGGTGGATACATGGTGAATGAGGAAGACTTAGTGAAAGTAAGGAAAACGCAGACACATTGCTTCTCAAACCGCCAGCTCCTGCGCCTCTCCCGCATGGAGAGTCCCACGTAGGGTGACCCACTGTCCCGGTCTGTCAGGGACTGAGAATTTCTGGAGCAGGGGACTTTGAGTGATAACAGCAGGGCAGTCCAGGGAAGGCTGGTCACCGCAAGGGAGGAGAGATTGCTTTCTCTTCGCCTCTCGGTAGTAGACTGAAAGGCAGCAAAACCTTTGCTTCTAATATTTATGCTAAAGAAATTGGAATTAAGGGCCCCTGGTCAAATTTCGCCCTTTGGGTTCTTAGGAAAACACTGCTTTTTTTTCTGCATTTTCCAACTCACTTGACTGAGTTATTGATGACTGCTAGAACTCAGCAGAGCCACTGAGTAAAATCACTTCTTTCCCTTTCCTTACTGTATTATTATTCATCATGCTCTTTATTCTGCGCATTTCACTTGTTCTAAAGTCTGCTTTGTCTGGAATTAATATAGCTACTCCAGTTTCTTTTACATTAGTTTTAGTGTGGCCTATCTCTCTCCATCCCTTTAGTTTTAATTTACTTGTGTTTTTATATTTAAAGAGGGTTTCTTGTAGTTGGGTCTTTTGTTATTATTACTATTCATTCTGACAGTGTTTGTCTCCCAATTCGTGTATTTAGACCATTGATGTTTACAATGATTATTGATATGTTGAATTAATATCTACTATATTTATAACTGTTTTCTAGTCATTACATTTGTTCTTTCTTTCTTTTTCTTTCTTATTCTGCCTTCTCTGGTTTTATTATTATTTTTTTTTTCTGTGAGGAAGATCAGCCCTGAGCTAACATCCATGCCAATCCTCCTCTTTTTTTTTCGCTGAGGAAGACTGGCCCTGAGCTAACATCCATGCTGATCTTCCTCCACTTTACGTGGGACCCTGCCACAGCATGGCCTGACAAGCGGTGGTGCGTCAGTGCATGCCTGGGATCCGAACCTGGGCCGCCAGCAGCAGAGCGTGGGCACTTAACCGCTACGCCACAGGGCCAGCCCCTGCCTCCTCTAGTTTTAATTGAGCAGTTTATATGATTTCATCTTCTTTCCTTTCTTAGCATACCAATTATACTTCTCTAAAAAACATTTCTCACGCTTGTCCTAAAGTGTGCAGTATACATTTACAGCTAACCCAATTCCACTTCTCAGCATCACTGTATCGCTATACCAAGTACCACTTCACAAGTAGTGCAGAGAATTCCCTACTCCTCCCTCCCATCCTTGGTAACATTGCTTTCATGCATTTTGCTCATCCATGCTATAATCACCCCACCAATTGTTACTAATATTACTTGGGACAAACTGTTATATGTTAGATAAAAATATAAATTATTTTATTTTACTGTCACTTACTGCTTCTCCGATGTTCTTCCTCTCTTTATGGAGATCTGAATTCTGACCTATATCATTTCCCTTCTCTCTGAAGAATTTTTTTTAACATTTCTTGCAGAGCAGGTATACTGGCGATGAATTCCCTCAGTTTTTCTTCTTCTGAGAAAGTCTTTATTTCTCCTTCACTTTTGAAAGATAATTCCCTAGGAACTGAATTCTGGGTTGGTGGGTTTTTTTCTTTAAACATTTTACATATTACACTCCCCTTTCTTCTTGCTTGCATGGTTCTGAGGAAAAGCCCGATGTTATTTTCATCCATCCTTGCTCCTGTATACATTAGATGGGTTTTTTCTTCAGCTCTTTCAAGATTTCCTCTTCATCTTTGGTTTTCTGCACTTTGAATATGATGTGCCAAGGTGTAGAGTTTTTAGTATGTATCCTGTTTGGTGTTCTCTGAACTTTCTGGATTTGTGCTTTGGTGTCTGCCATTAAATCTGGAAAATTCTCAGCTATAATTACTTCAAATATTCTGCTCTATTCTCTCCTTCTGTTATTCTCATTATACGGTGTCACCCTTTTGTAATTGTCCTACACTACTTGCATAACCTGTTTTGGGTTTTTTTTTTAGTTTCAATCTTTTTTCTCTTTGCTTTGCAGTCTGGGATGTTCCACTGACACACCTTCAAGTTCACTGACTCTTTCTTTGGCTGTTCCCAGTCTACCAAATCAAAGGCACTCATCATTTCTCTCACAGGGTTTCTGATTTCTAGCTTTCATTTCGATCATTTCTTAGAGTTTCCCTCCCTCTGCTGACATCACTTACCTGTGTTTGCATGCTGCCTAGTTTTTCCAGTAGAGCCCTTGACATATCAATCATTGTTATTTTAAATTCCCTGTCTGATAATTCCAAAATCTGTGTTAAACCTAAGTCTGGTTCTGATGCTGGCTTGATCTTTTCATGCTGTGTTTTTCTTGCCATTTATCATGCCTTGAGATTTTTTGTTGAAAGCTGGACATGCTGTATTAGGAAACAGGAACTGAGGTAAATAGGCCTTTAATGTGAATTTTTATGTTGATATGGTGAGGAGCTGGGCTGTGTTTAATGCTTGCTGTAGCTGTGCTGTCAGTGGCTCCAGTGTGCTCCAGTGTCCTTGCTGTTGTCTCCAGGCTCTCCAATAACTCCATAGATCAAGTCTGTACACTGTAGCTCTTCCAGCTGTAATCCACTGTCATTAACTGCACCCTGTACATGTGGTAACTTAATCATCTATAATCTGATGAGTAAATCTCTTTCCATTAGTGGACTTGTGTCCTTGAACTGTGACCTTCACAAGCATCTCAGCTTTTTCTTCACCCCCTTGGGTGAGACAGGAAGATAAGAGGGGGCTGCTGTTGGGTAATTTCTTTCCCCTCAAGTTGGGTAAGGTTCTGGTAAGTCTTTGTCCCGCAAGAGTTGCCTTTTTTTCTACATTCTTCTCTGCATCTAGTAGAGTTGCCAAGGCAGCAAACCTTTACCAGGTACTTTGGCTTATGTATTCCCCATGAGATACCCAAGAGGAACCATCATGCAGAACCACATGTGTGAGGAGGGACCATCATGGAGACACATACATGTAAGGAGGGATCGTCATACAGACACCACACACATGTGAGGAGGGACCATCATAGATATCCACATGTGTGAGGGGGGACTGTCATACAGACACACACATGTGTGAGGAGGGACCATCATGGAGACACATACATGTGAGGAGGGATTGTCTTACAGACACCACACACATGTGAGGAGGGGCCATTAGAGTTATCTACACGTGTGAGGAGGGACTGTCATGCAGACACACATATGTGTGAGGAGGGACCATCATAGAGATCCACACATGTGAGTGGGGATTGTTATACAGACACACACATGTGAGGAGGGACCATCAGAGAGACACACACACGTGAGGAGGGACCATCACACAAACACACACACACACGTGAGGAGGGACCATCATAGAGATCCACACGTGTGAGAGGGGACTGTCATACAGACACACATGTGTGAGGAGGGAGCATCATAGAGATACACACATGTGAGGAGGGACCCTCATACACATCTATATGTGTGTGACTATGTGCCACGGCTCCTCCAGGCTGGAAATGCATAGAAAGGGTCTCACTGAACCTGACACAACACGTGTGTGTGAATTCGGGAGGAGCAGTCAAGATACGTTCTCAAAAACCACAAAAATGTTCAGAAAAGCATAGACATGTGGCCATGATAAGGTACTGGTAGAGATTGTGACTAGATGAATTCAGGCCCGGCTACGTGGTCTTCAGTTTCCTGGCTTCCTCAGATGCAGTGCGGTACGCTCACTCCATCGGGCATTTGTACAGGTTGTTAATGGCAGAGGCTTTGCCCAGAGTCTGCACAGCCCCCTCCTCCTCTCCTTCAAGCCTCTGCTCAACTGTCACTTTCTCAATGAGACCAGGCCCCTCCCCAGCCCCAGGCGTGCGAGTCCTTCCTCCACCCGCCCGCCCGATGTGCTGGAGAAGCCCTCATTTGCTCCGTCCCTCCATGGTGCACCGGGACCCCGGGCGGGATAGCAGCTGCAGGAGGACGGGTCTGCAAGATTTTGCTCCAATGTGTCTTAGGGTCTTCGCCTGACGCTGCTGACGCTCGACTGTTGCTATTAAAGAGCAACTAAATTTTAAATGTATTTAAAAGATTTTCAAGGACAATTTTAAAGATGAGAACCAATCTCCTTACATGCAGACTTTGGTACTTTACGAGTCCATCGCAGGTGGAGTTGTACATGCGCAGGTTTGTGGACACAGCCGCTGTAACTATATGCACGTAGTCACATGTTAGTCAATCAATGCTCATTCCATAGCAATATTTATTTACTTCAATTTTTTCTGTCCTCATAGTTGCCTGTTTTATCTATGATTTAATGACCTATAAATGTGGAAAAGCAGAACTTAAAACTTGCAGAAGAAAATACCTTATTACCTCTATATTCAAGAATATTTTAAAATATGTTACAAAGAGTAGAACTCATGGGGAAAAAAATTTGACCACATCAAAGCTAAGAATGTGAGAATGACAAAGACACCATAGGCGCAGTGAGAAGATGAAAGACAGGACCACCTCTGAGATGTAATTTGAATACTACTGCCCTAATGTCAAGTGAAAACCACAGGACACCCCACTGTGCATTTACCTTCACAAAGACCCCACACAAAGGGCAGGAGGGAGAGGGATGTGGGTAGCAGAGATGTTCCAGGATAGAGCTGTTGCTGAGGTGGATGCCGGGACAGCTCATCCGTTTCTGCTTAAACAATACCCTCACCGAGCTTCCCCATGTCGTGGTCTATAATGACCCCAGGAAGCAACAGTGGTACAGAAGGCCTGTGATCCCGCACCGTCCCCACCTGAGAGAGTCACCTCTTTTGAGAATTCCTTGGTCAAAAAACACACAATAACAATTCTAGTTCCCTAATAAATGCCAATCCAGATTTTGTCCCTCAAAATCCTGGCTGTTTCAGTCGTGAAGAAGTGTGACTGCCACCCCCACCCAACAGGGAAGGTCCTTCTTTTTCATGAGGTGGGCTTTTGGGAAAGGCTAGGAAGAGGTGGGGGAGATTGTGTGTTCTCTGTCTCTGTGTCTCTCTCTCTGTCTCTGTCTCTCTCCCTCTCTCTCTGTATTTATATATCTCTGTCTGTCTCTCACTCTCTCTCTCTCTATATATATATGTCTCTCTCTCTCACTTTCTCTTTTTTCCAAACCCAGCACATACACTTCTCTCCCTTGCAATCACCACAGTTGTCCTGATTTCTTCCTTCTCTCCCTGAAATGCCCCCTTTCTAAACTTTGCACATGTTGACCTTCACGCTGCTGCATTTGAATGGATCATCTGCAAGTTTTTAAAATCCATGAACACAGGGTAGATGAAAGATGGAGTGATTCGGGAGCAGGGACTCTGATGAACCCATCAGATTGACTCTTAGCTGTAGGCAAAGGAATCTTTCTTTTTTTTTAACAATCAATCAAGAGTGAATTTAAACAGAAAGTTTACCGAAGATGCTCATTATCTCCCTTCCTCAAAACACCCCTCCTGCCATCCGATTATTGCATATCTTTCTTTGCACCCTCCTGAGCTGATTGTGTAATCCATGCCGTGGGCCCACAGTGGGCAATTCACTTTTCCTCCCCTCTGGGGAGAGTGGTAATCACTGTTTCTTGGCATGGACCATGTGATCCTTCACATGGGCACAAACAAGAGCTGGAAATGCACCATAAGCGAGTCTCTTTTATATCAAATCCAAACATTCCTGCTAAGGCTGGGATTCGACTGCCATCTTGATGACAGGGGCTTGTCACTAATGCTGTGCCAGTCCACAGGCCAGGGACGCCCGAGGCCCTGGGAAGGGCTTGCAATTGCCCATTAGTTCTGTTGAAGATTTCAAAGACTCTCAGGCCCCGGAAGAAATGTTAACAGACGCCTATCCAAGCCCCTTCATTTGCTAGGAGCAGCTGGGCAATAGGCGGGAGGGGATTTGCAAATGTGTGCACCATATCTTGGAGGCGCTAGAGGCAGACGCCTGTTCTTCCCCCCTGTTCAAAGTTGATAAGAAATTTAACTTTCCTCTCATAAACACCATCTCATCATAATCACCCCTCTACTTGAATCACACAAGTTTTAGAGCTCAAGCGGGAAACATTTTAAATCTAACCCCCTCATTTTTCAATTGGGGGAACTGAGGCCTAAAGCTTTTAAAAGGCCTGCCCAAGGAGCCGCATCAGATCACTGCTTGAGCTGAAGCCCAGCCCTGGGCACGCTCACCTCTCTGAGCCGGGGTCTGCTTTGCAGTGTTGAAAAACCAGATGGCACAGAATCATGGTAGGTGACGCAGTGAGGAGGGGAGTGCTGCCCCTCCCTTCTCCACTGATGCTGTGACAGTGTCACGGCTGGTGTGACAGCTGGTGGTGTTCCCAGCAGACACAGTGAAGACAGAGGTAAGGAAGCCGATTGACAGATTTGAAACCAAAGCACGTCATTTTTGAAAGTTAGCATGATAACAATAGCTGCCTTTTTATTGAGTGTTAACTGTGCTAAAGCTGGCTAGGTTACCTATTTATCTCACTGAGGACTTTAAACAATCCCAAATTTGGGAGTTTTATCCCCCCTTTAGAGATGAGGCCTCTGAGATGTAAGACGCACAGGTCGGGTGCAGCAATCCTACACTCTCAGCCCCTGCATTGAAGGGGTGCCCTAAGGAAACCCCATACACTAGGCAGGTGGCCCTCAGGAGGGAGGCGGGCGCCAGTCACAGGGTGTGAAACAGCGATCTCACAAATACGGAGCATTTCTCAGGAGCCTAGAGGCGCGCTCCTGCTCGAAGGAGCTGTGCAAGGGAGCAGCTTCCATCTATATTCTAATTTACAATGTATCACAGACCAATACTTGGGAAAAAGACAAGAAAAATGAATTACAAGAAAAATGAAAGATAACAAAAATAAAGATATTACAAAATATTCGCCTAATGTTTTAATCTCTGTATGTAGCCGACGGTCAAATGGCGGCACGAGCTCCCGGAGGCTGGTCCCGGCGTCCCGGGGGCTCCCGCGGGCGGAGCACAGACCCCGAGCGGCCCGCGCCGACCGCCAGCAGCGAGGGAGGCGTGTCGGAACACAGCCCCCTCTGCCTCACACAGCCCCGCTGTGAGAATTAGACAGAGAGCAGATACGGCTACTCTGAGAATCAGAAAGTAAAAGCAACACCTTAAACACGCTCTGCTCATCGCCCCTCAGTGCTGGAAGAGGATTCCCGGTTGAGCCGGGCTTTTGTTCAAGACAGCAGAGGAGCGTGTCAGCTCTCCCCCGCGGCGGCGTCCCTGTCCGTCTCCTCTCTCTCCTGACACGTGGAGATGTTTTCCCTCCAACAGAGGGCGCTCTGCTCTGCGCCGCTCTGCAGGCAGCCGGGGCGGCGCTGCGATCACAGGTCACAGGAAGCGGCCGACACCGCTCCCTCTGCGCCGGCGCCTGTGAGCGGACGGGAAGGGTCCTTTCGAAACGCCGGCCGCGTGCGTGAAGCCCACGCACACGACGTGGGGAGGGCCGCCGTCGAGGGTCCTCACGTCTGTCCTCGCGGAACACGGCGCGGGGCTGCCGGCCGCGCGAGCCGCGAGCTTCGTCCTCGCGGAGGGAAGCGGAGAACTGCGGCGGCGGCGCTGCCGTGACCACGCTGAGAACACAACCCCTCTCCGGGGGCCCGGCTGAATCCTCGGGGGGCAGTTCATCACCCGCCACGACCCCTGACAGAGCCCATTAGATGCTCCGCGAAAGCTTTAACTGTCTGTGGTTTCGGGAACAATTTCTGTGTCCTTCCCGGGGTCTTGGTGCTTGACTGAAGAGTTGGGTTTCACGTTTTTGGTTTGCCAGGACAGCTGGGTTAAGAAAGCATCTATCCTTTGGTATGGCCCCTACGCCTGAATTTTAAAAGGCCGCTGTAGGTGAGAATCTTTAAAAACTAAGACACACCCAGCTATCGAGTATCATTGCATTCTGGTGAGAGCAGCGTAGCTCAGGAAGAGGCCTCTCAACGTCTCTAAAATTTAAAAAGTACACACATCATTTTTAAAAATCCAACGTTGATTAATTCCTGACACTCTAACATTGCTCCCACATGCGAGATTTGACTTATGGCAAGAGAGAGCCAGTTTGCACCAACGGTTTTTCTCTCGGGTCTGGCTGACTCCATTTCCAGGAGTGGTCCAGTCGCCTCCAGGCTGGTACCCAGGCTTCCCCAGCAGGGATATGAGAACAAAACTCTGCTCACAAAGAGGTCAGACTCCTCAGGGGAAAAGAGGTGCTTCTGAATAAGGCAATACTTGTCGGGAAAAGCAAATGCTTACCTGACATAAAGACACAGTGAGAGTGGGCGGTGAGTCCTGGACCCAGTGTCTGCGGCCACCAATGTCACAGTTGTCATGTCACACTGCCAATCCTCAGGAGGCCCTACAGATAAGCCCTGATAAAGGAAGGTCCGGAAAATAAAGACAAATAGCAAGGACATTCATAAGAAGGAAACGGTCTTGACTATTTTTGCCCTTTTCCTGTGTGGGGGCTGGAAAGCTCATGACCCCCATCACGTCCTGCTGGACTGGCAGAGAGCAGTGCTGCCCACCTGCGGAATGCAGCCTTGTGCTCGGAGAGACGTGGAGATGGGAGTGCACATAAGAGTCCTTTCCCACGCAGTTTCTAGGAAGGCTGTGAGAGTCCGCAGGGATTCACAAATTCTCTTAAAGTAGTGAATGTTTCAAGATGCCCCAAGTCCTGAGCGTTGGGTTTGCATCATCTCACCGACAGGTGCAGCCAGTTCTTAGAAAAACAGTGGCCCTTGTGGCTTCTACACTGAATGGAAGACGCTGTTTTGAAGGATTTAAATAAACGAGCATTTCTTCGGATATTATATTCACACCTATATGCATATATTTGCATATATTTACAGGTGTATGTATTTTATGTACATATATTCAAATTTATTTAGAAGTACATATATATTTACATCATCCTTATTCCTTATGGTTTTGTTTATTAAAAAATATACTTTCTCCATCTTAAGAGCGTTTGTCATTGTGTGGATCTCCCAATCCAATGTGGTCTACCTGGCAACTTTGTGATGAACTGAATGTGAAAATTCGAGAGAACCCCTTGAGAAAACAGTGCTTTTTAAACATTGCTCTACTTCCAGTTTTTTAATGCTGCACATTTTTCAAATGCACAAGCATTTCAGTAGCACAAGGAAAGTCTCTAAATATAAATGAGAAAACCTGAGAAACCATCCATTTTTTTGCTCACTTTCCTTTAAATTCTAAAAATACACACTCAGAAACATGAAAATTGATATTTGAGGTAACTGGACCAACTAATTGTGATTCTTTACTAATTCAAGTGACGACAACTTTAAGCAATCTTTCTTATTTATTAAAAATTATATCATACAAGTTCCTCTGACTTCATTTTGGAAAGGTTTGTGAAGACACAAATTACAGAAAGAGGAGAGGTAGAGCCAAGAGCTCTGTTTCCGAAATCCTGGGACCTGGCCTTGTCACAGTGATCAGGGGATGAGCGAGGTGTGGGCACCGCACAGCACACAGCCCCAGGCCATCCCTCCCGTCAGCCACGCCTGGGCAGGGAGGGCACGGAAGATGCTTCCAAGGAGCCCCCCAGGTGGAGCCACACTGGGGCACAGACAGTGGGGCTCCCCGAGACCACAGGTGGTCCTGAGAGGGATGTCAGGCACAGCTCCTGGGTGCGGGCATGTGAGGCGCCTGGAGACACATGAGGCCCTGGAGGGTCCACGTATCTGACCCAAGGTCCAGCCCCAGGCCCTGGTCACGGGGTTCTGCAGACTGTTCTTGCTCAAAGGAAGACACTGGCTCAGCTTTCACTGTACCCCTTCAGCTCACCTACATGTCTGCGCTCACCCGGGACGGGACGCCCGCTGCTCCGCGGCCGCGCTCACCCGGGACGGGACTCATCTGCTGCTCCCGCTCATACTGAAACCGCGGGGGTGTACAGGATGCTGACTGAAGCCCTGTTTCTGGACACGGCCTTAGTCGTCTATTCTCGAGTCCTGCGCTGTCCCTGGAGCCTCCTCTGATGATGGAGGAGCCGTGGGCTGTCCTTTCATGAGATCCCCCCAACAGAATCTCGATGACTTACTGACCCTCCTTCCTGAGCTAGGGAGCCCGGGGCGGGGGGAACCCGCGGGATTTACGCTCTCCTTGACAACTTTCTGCCTTTCTCCTTGCCCCCAGCCTGATCGTCCCATCCTAGCCAGGAGCAGGAGTGGGGGAGCACGGTGCGCTGGGCAAGCTCACACCTCAGTGGAGGAGCACGGGGCCATCTCGCTCGCGGAGATGTAGCAGGTGTGGGGTTGAAGGGACAGGCCCGACGTGTGCTAGGAATGGGGTAAACGGAACCAGCAGAGCTCTCCCCACATCCAGAACGGTTAGAAAATGCTCCCCACGCATATTTGTGAAACTAATCCGCCCAACGTGTGGCTCACATCAGTGGCAAAGGCAAGTGTTAGGCCGACGAGAAGTGTTAATGATGTTAACACTCAGTGGCTCTGCACACGGCCCGGGTTGTGTCACCGTGGCCGAGGACGTCCCTTGGGACACAGACAAGTCTCCACCTCAGCTTGCTCACTCTCCGTCGTGACCCGACAATCATTGAGCCTTCTAAAGTCCAGCTCCTCCTCCGGGAGATGGCGATAGAAGCCGTCTCTTCCTTTGAGAGCTGTGGCGAAGACTGAGTAAGAAAATACACGGGACGCACGTGCTGTGCTTTCTGGCGAGCAGTGAGCACTCAGGAAATGCTCTCAGCCCCGCTGTGAGCTGTGCTTCTCCTGCAGGGCCAGGCCCTTCCACTCCTGGGCCTCCCATTGCAGCAGGTGAGGCGCATGGCAGCACACTGTCCGGCTATGATGCTGGGCTGTTAGCCAGGGGAAGCAGACCTATCTGGTCCTAATCTCATTGGTGTGCACATTACAGTATACACCATGTGTGATGGTTAATTTTATGTGTCAGCTTGACTAGGCCACAGTACCCAGTTATTTGGTCAAACATCAGTCTAGATGTTTTTCTCAAGGTATTTTTTAGATGTGATTAACATTGGAATTGGTAGACTTTGAGTAAAGCAGACCCTCCATAATGTGGGTGGGCCTCATCCAATCAGTTGAAGACCTTAAGAGAAAACAACTGAGGTTCCCCAAGAAGAAGGAATTCTGCCTCCTGACAGCCTTTGGACTCGAGCTGCAACATCAACTCTTCTTGGGTCTTGGATTGCCAGCCCCATGATGGTGTGAGCCCACTCCTTAAATTCAATCTCTCTGCCTCTCCCTCCCTCCTATTGGTTCTGTTTCTCTGGAGAACGGACTAATACACCATATAAGTTAGTTTTGACCATATTACAATCTTCCGTTTTCTGCTACCATCCCATGCATAGGCCATTCAGTCGTTCCCTCAATGAGTATTTATCAAGAACCTCTTATTAGGTGTCTACCTGCCAGGTGCCAATGCTCCTTACAGGTCAGGGAAGATTAGCAGCGCAGTACACAGACCTCAGGCACACGAAAGCAGTCAAGAGTAACTGTTATCATTATATAAAACACAACATGTAACACCCACCCCTCATAGTACAAATCATTAATTATTTTTCAGTGGATGGAACGATAGTACATAACTTCATTGGAATCTTGATTATTTATCCAAATTGTGACAATACCTTAATTTTTTCAGTTCACCTGCTCTGGTAACAAGCTTCCTGACACACGTAATCGATTTCCGGTTTACGTTCTCCATGTGTTGCAGCTACTTAGGAAACTAGAGAAATCTGACAATTTGCTCTAGATTTTGTCATCTCTCACTCACGCTCGGCACTAGAAGGAGCCCAGGCCTCCTCTCCTATGTCTTCAGCTGCCATGGGGCGTCCTCCTGACTCATCTGACAGGATGACGCCTTGGAAATTCACTCCAGAGTTTCATCAGTCTCCCTCTGGTCCAGCGATCTGGATCAGGGGCTGGAGGGTAAGCAGAAAAATAGAAATTAAGTGGTGCTTGGCATCATATCTTACACCTCGGCTTCTGGAGGCGAAGTTCCCACACAAAATAGTAGTCATTGTGTGAAGGTCTTACACCGGCTGTTTGAACTGACACTTTCTTGGAGTCGTTTCAGACAATGCAAAAAGAAACCAACAAACACGCTTCCCTGTTGTTCCATTACTTGTCATGATGTCAATCAGCTTTCTAAATAAAACCCTCTGATCCCTAATTGGTGATGCCAAACTTTATTACAGGTGGCACCAGTGTGCCCGAGGGCTCTCATTCCTTAAGACCAGTAGCCAGTTGGTGACATTTTTCTTCCATTTAGTTAAATAGCACCACCCTTTACAGAAAGTCCGTATTGGGAGGCGTCTTAGGTCTTATCAGCAATTTCACAGGGCCACGGGTCATGATGATAGATATTTCCGTCATCACCACTGCATCCTCTTAAGGAAGGAATCTGAGGTGCACACAAAACTCTGAATACTCTGGGTCCATTCGCAATGATTTGCCATTCTATGGATATGTCAGAAGAAAGTGCAGAAATGTTTAGCTCAGAAACCACCTCCCCATGTTTGCACTCACTGTGCTTGGTTATGGCAGGTAACGAATTAATGTTCCTTGGATGAATGAATGAATGAGTGAATGAGTGAATAAATTGTTTCAGAGGTACAGATTGCCTTTAAATAGCTAGCAATGCACATTCAAATTATTTTTTAGGTAAGACTTTCTTTCCAAAATTTAAAAATTATATATGTACATAGACACATACAAATATATATTTACATATATGATACAAATATATATTCACACCCTGTAGGTAGCACAATCGGGAAATCAGTAATTCAGCTTCTATAACTGGATGACAAAACTCCCCACTTCCCCACCATGTCCATGACAGGCATGTTAGTTGGCATCCTGAGAATGCAGTTGTGTATGTCGTTGCTTTAGTACATAAATTCTGAGAGAAGAGAGAGAGAGTCTATTCTATTCTGTACATTGTCCCTCACACTGTTTAAAGCATTCATGAAGAAAAGCAATGACGAATACCCCTGCCAAGTCATTCTTTAGGAAAATCCCTTGTTGCTGATCATGAAATCTTGAAATAATACCCACATAAGTGTTTCCATTCCAGAATAATGGGATTCGGAAAAATTAACATCCTTTTCCACTAAGTCGGATTTGAATGTAATGTAATTTGTGATCACCAAGGAAGAAAACAAGACAAAGGTAATTAATTATATTATGTACGTGGAGAAAAAGTTTGAGGGGAAGTATTTATGATGATTTTCACGTGTATTGAAATATCAGAAGTAAACGAGAGCTGTTTGTGCTGACAGCTGTTTCACATTAAATTAATTCCAACTCAGAATATTAAATTTTAAATCCTCTATAAAAGAATGTTATACACAAGAAGGTTATATACTCTGCATTATTCCATAGAGCGTAATGGGACTGGAATTTGACCTAAGGCCCCCTGTGTCTGTAGACAGTCTGCTCAGCCACCCACGAGCGACACTAGCGTATCAGGCCGTCCCGTGGGGTCAGGGACAATGTATTCAATTTTTGCTAACATCCATCACTGTGTCAGATTCTGTGCCGTATTCTCTGTTGTGTTTGGGAAAGGAAGGTATAAGGGAATATTGACTACAGATATAGATGTGGCTGTGGGGTGAGGGGAGATGAGCAGTGATGATGACTGTGAATCTCTGGGCTCCCGAATAAAACACTGACTCTAGGCTATTTCACCCAGTGGTAGGTGAAGGCTTGGAATTAGGCTAACAGGTGTAATGGTGTGGATGTTTTTAAATTCCGTATCAATTAGAAGATAAATGTGATTTAACTTTATGGGATCCTGGGCTCTGGAACAATTCATTTTCCCTAATGATGATTCCGGATTGATTCATTTCCCATATTTGTTAATATCTAAATTTATATTCCTCTTCTGGATAAAGTTCACCTAAAAACCTCCTAAAGATTATACAGTTAAGGCCAAGTAAGAACTAAAGCTGAGAGATTTAGAGAGAAATCTGTATTAAGGTCCCTTGAGAGAACCAATGCAAGTTAAAAATTAAGCAAATCGCCCAAGAGAAAGGTGTGGGATGGGAATATCATACTGTTCTTTTCATTTCAGATCACATTTTTAAATCCAAATTAGAATACACATCACCCAAAATTAATTGAAATAAACATATTGTGGTGGCAAATTAAATGCTGATCCTTCATCATTTACATTTTTGACATATTCCTCATGTAGGCTAGGTAGAGTGAAGGGTAATTTCAAGTTCCTGCCTGCCTCCGTCTGCCTTTCTCATTAGGAAAGGAAGCCCTGGGGAGGAGGCCAGATGGTTGGGTCTGATTTCATCTCTCTGCTGTGCTTATCTAAGAGTGAGCTCTCTTGGACATCATGATACAGTCCACTCTTGTAATTTCACAGCTCCTTTGTGGATGTCACCATTACTATAAATTAGGGTTATGAAAACAGAACTTGTGCATCAAAGGTGGTTCCTCACACAGGGCCTTCCCAATGTGCATGAGAGAGTGGTCTCCTTAGTGTGGGGCTGGGGTAGAAATGCCTGTGTAGCTGACCCCACATGGAATGCCGGCTTCCCTTCAGTCCATGGGTCTTACAGTTAAATTTTAAGTAAAACATGTAGACTATTTTACGGTGAAATTCAAGAGCCAATGGAACCGTGGGTTCTTGGCGACTGAATGGAAGTTGGAGGAGGACAAGTGGAGGACAGAAGCGAGCTGACTCCCAGATTTACATCCGAGCACAGAGGCGGATGCTGAAGACCCGCTGAGCTGGGAAATGATGGAGAAGGAACACAGCTGTTTAACAGTTTTGGGCTTGTTCTTTTTGAAGTCCTGCATGTCATCCAAAGGGAGCAGTATTGAGACCTTTGCAAATGAGTCTGGAACTCAGTAGAGAGTCTTGAGCTGAAGTTATGCAGGAGTTATCTGCATATGGATGGCCACTAAAGCAGTGAGATTCTCAGGGAGATGTGGACGGTGGAGGAGGAGGCCAAACACAGACCTCCTAGAGGATGGCAACATTTGATGGGCGGGCAGAGGAAACACATACATACACACAACACTCACATCTGCCAAGAAGCCTGGAAAAGAACAGGTAGAGAAGGAGGAAATCTCGGAGAGAACAGTAACTCCAACACCAAGAAGAAGATCCAGGTCGACTCCCAGACACTCCCCTGAGGTCCAGATGCTGACGCCGGAAAGACCCAGCGAACAGAGTTTCCAGAGCAACAGTGGCAGAAATAGTGATGCAGATTTGAGTGAGGGGTGAGAGGAGCTGAGAGGAGAGTAGATGACTCTTTCAAGCATTTGGGTTGTGAAAAGGATGGGGCAAAAGTAGTGTGAGAGGAATACAAAATAGAGGGAAGTTTTCTGTTTTCACAAAGATGGGGCTAGAAACGATTTTATGGGGTGATAAGTAGATATCAATAGAGATGGAGGAGCTGAACATGCGGGAAGAGGACACGAGCAATAGCCTCCGAGGACACGAGGGACTCGTCCTGCACATTTCCTCACGTGCCCTCACGTGCCCTCACGCACAGGCATTCATCCAGTCGGCCAGCACTGACTGAGGGGCAGACACTATTCTCAGGGAGGGCTCAGTAAAGCAGATCCACCTCACTTCACGCCTTCACGGAGCTGAACTACTGGGGGGGCGGGATTAGACGCACACAGAGGAGTAAACACGTCTCCCACTGGAGCCAGGAGGAGGGTCGGAAGGACAGATGGTTTGTTCCACTTGGCAGCGTGGAATCGTTAAAAATGGGGAAAGAGTAATGAATGTTTAGAGCACATACCAGCCGACTGAAGCAGATAAGACTCATGATTATATCACCTCTCGGGGAAAAGAGGGAACAGAGCAAGGACGGGTGACAGGTCTTGCAAGCAGCATCGGGGCTGAAGGGTCCCACCTGAAACAGTAGCATCATTTCTGACCAAGCTTCTCGTGCTTTTGAGCGTCCAGACCCTTCTCTTCAGGACCCAGCTGTCTTGTCTTGTGTGAGATGTCAGGGGCAGCGCCAGAAGGACGAGGGCAGCCTCTCCATGTGTGTTTGTGGTCTGTCTGCAGAGCTGCCCTCTGGTAAGACCGTTTGACCTCCTGGCCAATGCGGAAGAGACGACTGAAGTTCCTGCACAGGCTCAGCTCTGTCTGTTTCCTCTTTGGTCTAGAAATAAGAAGCCCAAATTCAACACCCAGACACAGAAAGCCATGGAATTGGAAATGGCTTTTGTGGCAGAGTCTTGACCAGCCCCACATGGACTGAGGGGACATAAATGCTCCAACCCTGTCCTCGGCAACAGCCAGGGCATTTGGTTTTTTCCCTCTGAGAAAATGGCCCCATGTAGGTAAGAAAGGAAAGTTGATTTAGTGTCAATGTCAGGAGAAAGCAAAGGGCACAGGCAGAGCATCTGGAACGCTTTGGGAGTTATCCTGGACAAGCTCCTGCCCTGTTCATGTTCAGCAGGACTGTGCTTTCCTTTCATTTTTCTGTTTCTAGAAGCCACAGAACAGTCGGTTACGGGGATGACATCCCCACAGTCATTTAGGATGCTCTTCTCGTGAAGAAACACTCAACCTGCACTTGGTGGGGATTAAGGTTATTTTAGAATGAAGATGATAGTGTTGCTTAGATTATAAAGAGATAATATTCAAAATCTAATTTAATTTTAATGGAAATTGTATAGTATAAATTATATTGGACAGTGCTATGAATCCATATGAGGCTACAAAGTTGTATCCTTAAATATTCAAGTATGTTTATCACAGCATATTTATCATTAGTCTTAACTTTTAGAAAGCTTATTCTGCAATGGAATTTTGGAGGAAAATAGAGGATGGAAAGAAAAAGGAGAGTGAAATGTTCACTCAGAATTTCTAATTAGGTTTTGGAAGATGGTGGCAGAGCGGAACTCTCACGGTTCACTAACTTCACAGCCTTAGGAAAGTCACCAATGTTCCTGAACACCTGATGCTTCGTAAGAAAGAGGAAAACCAAACAGTGTCATAAATCACTTACTTCGTAAGTGGTCTTAGAAATTAGAAATCATGTGTAAAATCATCTAAGTCACTGCCCAGCACAGGGAGGGGTCCAGGACATGACATTGCTATAATTATTGTTATACATTCTTCCTGAGAGTCATAGGTTGGAAGAGAGAAGGATTACCAGGACACTAGGTAAGCGACTTAAGATGTACAAAAGGTCTGTGCACAGGGGATCTGTGCAGAGAGGAACCCGGTGGTAACAGTGAGCAGTGAGGCTGGCTGCGAAGGCGCCGTCTGATCGGCTTACATCATGTGGAAAAGGTGTTTGCACTTGACCCGCAGCCCTGTAATCTCCTCTGTTGTCCTGCGGGCCCCAGCATCTAATGATCCTGAGCACCAACTCTTCACCTCGGGCAGCAGGAGCTCTCATCTGATGAAAGGTCCCGTACCAGCCTCCTTTGCCCGCTGTTAGGAGTATTCTGTAGCTCTTAACAATGTGAATCTTTGACAGAGATCAGCAAACAGTAGTTACGCAAATCCTCTTAATGCACATTAGAGAAGCATTTCAAAAACCAAATAAACTGCACTAATCAGAAATCTCGTGTCAAAACCACGTGCCAGAAGCCTTCCAGAATACAAAATCTCGTAAAAATATCAGGAGCATCTTAAGAAACAAAACAGAATATAGATCTGGTTATTCCTCCAACTATAGCTAGAACACCATAATCTATTTTAAATGAAAATCTAAAAATAGAGGTTATTTCTCTCTGGGAATTCCACTTATTTACAATTAATCAAAGCAAAGCAAAAATGGTCAGATCATTATCCTCATTATCCTCTTTACAGCATGTATGCAGAATCAAATGCAAGCCCATGGGGGAATCTGTAAATATGATATTGGTTAGAAAGCTCTTGCCAAAATGCCTTACTTGAGAAACATGGCAGACTTACTTCCATTTGCCTAAACTCATTTGTAAATAATTAGAATAAAATAGCATTTTTCTTCTTAAAGCTCAGGGCCTAAAGTCTTAGATAAAAGTTCGCTGCCAGCTAATGTGGGGAAAAGGTTTCGGATGTTGACATCACACTTCCTTGGTGCTGGTTTGCGGGCACCTGGAGGCTGGAGGCTGCAGGTTGGAGACTGAGGCTGAAGGCTGGAGGCTGAGGCTAGGGGCTAGAGGCTGAGACTGGAGGCTGAGATTGCATGCTCAAGGCTGGAGGCAAGAGGCTGGGTACCGGATGTTGGAGGCTGAGGCCGAGTCTGGAGACTGAAGACTGAGTCTGGAGGCTGGAGGCTGAGGCTGGAGGCAGAGGGATGGAGGCTGAAGGTAGCATTGTGGCTCTGGAAAACACAAACACTGTGGAATATATTGTCCTGAGCCTCCACTTTCCTGATTGTAAAGGAGGACAACAGGCAGGAAAACCATCAGACACCTTTCAGGGGAGGCTGGCCGGGATGTAAATTAGGCCCTATAAATCTGGCAACATGTGGAGGAGTGAGGGCAAGCCTGATCCTGAGCAGATGAGTTGGTGGACACCATGCAAGGGGACTTGGCCCCTTTGCCTAGAGTCCCGCCCCCACCATGATATCTCAAGTTAAACCCAGCTGAGCTCTACTGAGTGCCCACAGGTGCTCCGTGCTGCGGGGCTGGGGCTCCTGGCTGAGCCTGAGATGGAACAAGGTGACACTGAATGTCACATGAGGTGGTTATGTTGAAAACAAGCTGTGGGATTCTAGAAATGCAGATGATGGAAAAGAACATTCTGCTCTGAGAAAGTGTCAGAAAGGTCGAGAGAAGGGATGGCATTTAAACAGGCTCTTGAAAAGTGCAGATATTTGCCAGGGGTCAGGTTGCTCCCTAGGCCTGGGAGTGCAGAGGAGCATTCCTGGCAGATGACACAGCACGAGAGGAGAGTGGGCTCTGTGTGCTGGGTGCACAGGAAACTACTCGGGGTGATTAGAACAAAGAGGGACCACGAGCAGCTCCGGAAGTGAAAGTGGAAACACGATCTGGTGGTCCATTTGGGGGGTCTGTGTGCTAAAGACTCTGACTTCTTTCTCCCTGTGAGTAATGGAAAGATGTCAGCATCTTTTAACCTGAGACTTGGCAGGAAGAGCCCCTTTCCTGGTCTCATTCACTAATCACTGGGGGCTGAGCCAGAACACACAGCCCTGCACCCTCTCTCGAGGACGCCCCTGAAAACATCCCTGAAGAAATGGAAGTAAAATGATCACCCATAAACAAAATGATCAGAAATAGTAAAATGATCACAAGCTGATGAGAAAATAAACGCCACAACTTTCTACCTGTGCATCAGAAACACCCAGTTAAAATGTGGAAAAACTCTCTGGGGTTAACAACACAGATGAAATCCAGGAAAGAGGGGTCATCACACTAAACAGTGATAACAAACAGGCTGGTTAATTGGGAAGAAAGATTGCTACCCCATGACCCTCACCCAACTAACTAATTAGAAATGAATTTAAAAGATTCATCTAAAAAAGAAGTTAATAATGGAGTAATAGCACAATAGAAAAATGTAAGTGAATATTCTCAAGCTATGGAGTGTGGACCCTTGAGGTTACCTGAGACCCTTACGGGGGGATCCTAGAGAGCAAGCTATTTTCCTAATAACACTGAAACATATGTTATGGGTTGAATTGTGTCCCCGCAAGATTCATATCTTGAAGTCCTAATCCCCCGTATGTCAGAATGTGCCCTTATTGAAACAGGGTCCTTGCAGATGTAAGGAATAAAGATGAAATCACTAGGGTGGCTTTAGTTGAATATGACCGGTGTCCTTCTAGAAGGGGGAGGTTTGGACACGGGCACACACACGGGGAGAACGCCACGTGAGGAAGAAAGCAGAGCTGGAGAGATCCAAGCCAAGGAATGTCAGAGACGCCACAAACCGCCAGAAGCAGGAGGGAGGACTGGGCAGATCTCCCTCATGGCCCCAGAAGGCACCGACCCTGCCCACACCTTGATCTCGGACTTCTGGCCTCCAGAACTCGAGGAGCCAATTTTCTGCTGTTTGAGCCGCCCCGGGTGGTGCTCTGTTAGAGCCGCCCTAGAAATGCCCACAGTGGACTGCTCCTTGTCGCTCTGTTCTCTCGCGAGCGTCCCGTGGAGTTGACCAGACGTCATGTGACACACGAGAACAGCATCTCTCTGAGACTAAGGGAATGCGCCCTTGTATATTCCTTGTGTTGTCTAGAATATTTTAGGTTTAGACTATAAATATGTATGCTTTCAAAAGTATACTCAGTTTTTTTTTCTCCTTCTACAGATGTGTTTGGACCCAGCGCCATCAAAGAAAATCTTTTGTGTAAATGCTTCACGACAAACAAAAGCGGTGCTGAAACACCCAAAGCGTTACGTAACTGTTGTGAATCTCATCATTGGTCCTGGAACTACAGTGCTGGGAATCCTACAGGCGCCAGAGGATAAATCAAGATGATGGCCCTAAGCTTGCGGGTAGCCACTGCATTATTCCATCAGGAACTTGCAGCTGGACACAACGCCAGTCTGACTTCAGAATGTCTCTGATCAAGCAGTGAAACTATTAATTTTACCAAATCTCGACCTTTGAGTGTGCATCTTTTTAATATTTTCTTTTTCAAAATGGGAAGCAGGCAGGAAGTGCTTCTGTCGCATCCAGAAATATGAGGATAGTCTTGAAGAAAAGCATACGTGCCATCGGTGGAGTTGTCAGGAAGACCAGCTGCATCCTTGTCATGGGATCCCGCGCTTACTGGAGAGAGTGACTGATGGTCAGACTCTGATCCGTCAGTCTGGGGAACTGGGCAGACATCTCAGCAGTGAGCAGATGAACCTGATCTTGCAAGGACCGCAACTGCCAGTTTTTGTTGCCATGATACAATCTGAGCGTCCATGTGAAAATAAGAATTTTGGAGATCTTGTATCTGCCGCTGTGAGCCCGCCAGCTGCCAGTCCACAGGAGTTTTCTGTTAGCAGTGGTAGCGTTGACAAAAGTGATGCTTATGTATTGTTTAATGAAAAGCGTCAGCATTTGGAACACCTGTATATAACTCAAAGAAACCGACACTTTCCAAATGACAATGCATGATGCTATATAAAATGATGCAGAGGTGGGCCGGCCCGGTGGCTTAGCGGTTGGGCGTGCGCGCTCTGCTACTGGCAGCCCGGGTTCAGATCGCAGGCGCGCAGCAATGCCCCGCTTCTCCGGCCATGCTGAGGCCGTGTCCCACATACAGCAACTAGAAGGATGTGCAACTATGACACATGACTATCTACTGGGGCTTTGGGGGAAAGAAAAAGAGGAGGATTGGCAATAGATGTTAGCTCAGAGCCAGTCTTCCTCAGCAAAAAGAGGAGGATTAGCACGGATGTTAGCTCAGGGCTGATCTTCCTCACAAAAAAATAAATAAATAAAATGATGCAGAGGCAAAAGATCCATTTACAGGGTGCGATGGGTCAACGGATGCTGATGTAAAACAACACAAGGCTTCCACACATGTGGTATCAGAGTCCACATCGCAACTCCCCTTTAAGAAGCTACCACCATGGCATAGTGTCAAAGAACTGCCACACTTCTCTGGAGAGGCTGTGAAAAACCCTCCCTTTTCTAACTACGTATCTGACAACACTGGATCTGCTTTGTATACTGCAACCAAAACATCATATCAACACAGATTCAACCCGGGAGTAGCTAGCTGCCTTCCCTTAAGCCACACGTTAGATTTTCAAAAATGTAAAGTAACACCAACTCTTGTCAGTAAAAATTGTTTGGCTGGAAAATTATATTTATTTTTTTATTAAATGTTATTTATGTTAACATTTGATCAGTATATTATTGTATATTTTTTAATTTTTTTATTGAGGTAACGTTGGTTTATAACATTATATAAATTTCAGATGTACATCATATTTTGGTTTCTGCATAGAGTATATCATGTTCTCCACCCAAAGACTAGTTACCATCCATCACCATACACATGTACCCTGTCACCCGTTTCATGCTCCTCCCTCTCCTCTTCCCCGTTTTTACTGAATTAATAAAAATATTTTAAAATCTCTTCAGTTTTAATTTCTAATAGGGTTAATATCAATAGATGTAACCGACTTTATCAACTCATTTCATTTTCCTGCGACAGAGTAATTTATTCATATCTTTTTTTTTCCTCAACTTTTAAAACGTACACCTTGAAAAGACCACAAAAATAAAAAATAAAAAGAAATATAGGCCTAGCCCTGGAGTTAATATTTTCAACCCCAGGATAAATTTTATTTTGTATTTAAATTAAACATACAAACTTAATATCAAATGATGTATCTTGAACCAAATTTCTGTATAAGTGAATTTCCTTGGGCTCCTAATATGGTGATCCGCTATTTTGCAACTTGACCACCACACGTGAGCAGGACGGTCCCAGGCCTGTCAAGGCCGGGTCAAAGCAGATGTCACTGCTGTATACTTTCACACCCAGGACGGGCATGGCTAATCAACGATGATTTTCCCCAAAAAGAATTTCCATTCCCTGGAAGATTCGTTTTGTTTTTCTTTAGTTGAAATATTTTGTCACAACAACTGTTCTCATCCTGAAGAAATTATTCAAATTCTGTGTTCCATTTCAATTTTTAATAAAGTAAACTGAACAAAAGTTGACCACTGAAGAAACAAAACACATAGTTGTAAGATTAATAGATTCTTCTCATTCCTACTTCCCTCTCCTGGGACCCAAAATCAATCCCTGAACCCCAAAAGACAGACAAACCAACAAATAGCGTCTTTTTCTCTTAAGCTTCTCTCTCGCTCTTTCCCTCTGTCCCTCTCTCTCAGTCTCTCTCTCTCTCTCTCTCTCCACCCTCCTCAGTCTCTCTCTCTCTATTTCCCTCTCTCTGTCTATGACTCTGTCTCTCTCTTTCCCTAAACCCCCACCCATCTCCTCTCATTGTAAGAGAGTGTATTTATCTTCAACCAAAATTCCCAGACAACTTTACTCAGTTCTAAGAAACCCAGATATGGAAAACTTTCTCTTTCTTTCAGATGTAGAAAAGCAACTTTTATGAGATTTTCGGCTCCTTGGTACACCATTTCAAATTCTTGGCTTTTGTTCGTGGAAATTATAGGAAATATTTTCCCACATGTTATAAATTATCATCAAAGATCTCAGTCAAATTTTATTTTTATCTTCATAATCAAACTAGAAAAAAAAAAAGAAATCCACAACCCCCTGTCAATCATAAAGCATTGCAGGTAAAATATTCCTTGGGGGCCTGGCCCATGCACCATCTAACCATGTTGGAAAAACCAGATCTGTCTTCTAGCCTACGTTTTACTCTCCATAATTTCCTGTCATGAAATTAACACAGCCCTTTCAATCCCCTTGGTGAAAAAATGTGTTTTTCCTGGCTAAGGGTCTGATTTAGAATGGCCGTAGGAAAGCCACCTTTGTCGGAGCCTTTCCTGGTCGGTAAGATTCTCAGTTAGTTCTCCAGCTGCCCCCAATTTTACATATGACAGAAACGTCAGCTCTTGACAGCATTTGCAATGGTCATTTTGTAAACCTTTACCGATAGTCAATTAAACAGCACAATTACTCTTTGCAGGCAGGCGTTTACGTCCTGAGGATGTTTTCTGTATGTTGCTTTGTTCTTTGATAGATTGTTGATTAGGTTTTAGTACATATGTTGTGATTAGTAAGAATGTAACAATATCGTAAACGAAGAAATTGGCATTTATTACAAATTCAGATCCCCAATGTGGGGTCCCTTCAGAGTAGAGAAATCCCTATGTCGGCAGTATGGACCCAGCCTTCCTTTTAAAACGAGGGGCTCTTCTTCTGAAGAGCGTTCCCTGCTGTTTACCCACCCACAGATCTGCCTAGAATATTGACAACCTAGTGCTTCCCGACCAGTGCCAGAAGTGGTCCTTTCATGAACCAGGTTCCCCCGAATGAAGGCCAGATGCTTTACAGGTGACTTGAGAGAATGCCACAATTCCCCGATTCCCATAAATAATAGGAGAGCTGTCAAGAAGAATAAGCAAAGATAGATCATTTTAAAGTCCCTCAAAATTTTTGCTTTTTTAACTCTTCGTCATCTAAAAAGCCTTATTTTCTTTGTATTGAAATAAAAGAAATGGTGGTAATGGATGACAATTTTTGGTAACTTTTTTTGTAGTGGAATAAATATGGCTTTAATCTTGGCATTAAGAATATACTAACACCCCTTGTGGAGCACTGCTGTGGGGGAGACAGAATGTATTGGGAGGAACATGGGGATCTCTTGGTGCAGTGACCACCCAACTGGGTAAGGCCGCAATCTCTGTTTCCTGGTCTCCTCGACTGGGTCTGTTTCTCTGCAGAACCCTGACCAATACACAACCCTAGCCCCAGAAGCCATTGATCTGCTCTCTCTACACACTTGATTTTTCTCTAAATTTCCTGTAAATGATATCCTATGATCTGTAGTCTTTTGTGTCTGCCTTCTTGTTTCTGAATAGTGTTTTTGTGATTCATCCAGGTTGTTGAACACATCAGTAGTTTGTTCTTTCTTAATTGGTGAATAAAATCCCACAGCATGGCTACACCACCACAATTTGTTTATTCATTTATCTCTTGATGGACATTTAGGTTGTTTCTATTTTAGGCTATTATAAATAACGGAGCTGTGAACATTCAGGCGCAAGTCTTTGTGTGGACATATGCTTTTATTTATCTGGGGATATCTTCATAAGATTGAGTTGCTGGATCATATAGTAAATAGATGCTTATCTTTTTAAGAAACTGCCAAACTCTTTTCCAAAATGGCTGTACCATTTTACATCCCCACCAACAATGTATGACGGTCCTAGTTTCTTCGCCAACACTTGGTAATGTTACACTTTTGGGTTACAGCCGTTCCAGGAGTGTGTGGTGGTATCTCATGTGGTTGGTGTTTGTTTTCAATGGATAGATTTGCTAGGTATAGAATTCTTGGCTGACAGATTTTTTTCTTTCAGCACTTATGCTGTCATTTCATTATCTTCTGGCTTCACAGTATTGGTCAAAAAGTCTGCTGCCGTTCTTTCATTTGTGTGCCCATATGTGATGGGCTACTTTTAAGATACTCTCTTTATCACCGGATTTCAGCAATTTGTTTGTTAATATGCCTTAGTAGACATTCTTTGTGTGTCTGTGTATTTGTGTATGTATTGTTTCTTCTGCTTAGGATTTATCGAGTTTCCTGGATCTGCTGATTTAGAGTTTTCATCAAATTTAGAAATGTATTTGACCACTATTTTCTCAAATATTCTTGTCTCACTCTTTCGGAAATTCCAACTATAAGTGTCTTATACCCCTTGATATTATTCTACAGGTTGCTGAGACTATGAGTTTTTTCCCAGCTATTTTTCTCTGTTGCATCATTTGAGATATATTCTACTGCTATTTCTGTAAATTCACTAATCTGTTTTAGGAAAACATATGGTCAAACTCATTTGTATAGGGTTGGAGAATAGATAAAATTTTGCAGCTAAGTTCAGGACACCATAATAGTATTTAACTACAAAAGGTGTAGCAAAACATGCTCTTGGGCTGGCTGCCTGTTTTTTTTTTCTTTTTTTTAATAAAAATTTATTGGAACACAGCCACACTCACTCATTTATGTGTTGTCTATGAATTCTTGTGAGCTACAGTGACAGAGCTGAGGAGCTGCAACAGAGGCCACATGTCCTGCAAAGCCTAAAAAAATTGTCAACTGACTCTTTACAGAAAAAGTTGTAAGAACCATGATCCAGGGAATTCTGTAGGGGACATGCTGCAGTAGACAAGGATATGATACTTAGGGCGTTGTCTGCTTTTTCTCACACATAACACCATTCTTTCCCATTTTAATGTAAAATTTACCTTAAAACAGCTTGATGATATTTAATATGATATTTATTGGAATACATAAACTCGCATGTGATTTGTTTCCTTCACTGAATTGCAGTCATGAACAGTCATTGCCTAGTTTGACTCTGGTTCTCTGCTCCTCTATGAAAGAGACAGGCTTAAGTGTCCTTGTGAATTGCAGCTTTTAAGTGTTAAAAAGCCTCAAAATATACACACAATGCCCCACGTGCTTGAAGTTCAAGTGGCAATTTAGCCTCTTGGCTAAGACTGTCACCTTTGCAGGTTTACAGCTGCTGCAGAGTTCACATGCCTGGTAGGAGCTCTCCCTGAGCTGTGGTTGCCTCTACATGTGGCAGCCAGAGGCACAGCCCTCTCGAAGGGAAAGAGTGGAGCCTGGATTCTAGGACTGGCATTTGCCTCGCTTGAGCTGTTCTTAGAATGGGAAGCATTTAAACGCCTGCGTGAAACTTATTAGAAAGAGGTTATTACGTTGGGGACTGCCATTGAGCTCTCTGAAAGTTCCCTGGCAAACTCTTCGCGTAACAGGAAATCTGTTTTCTGCTATGATTTCAAATTGGAGGTGTGAGAGAGGAGTAGGAGACAAAGGAATTCCATAGCACAGAAGCCTATTAAAAGAACTGTTATTTCTCAACTAGAAGAAACACTTCCTTCATGCACATGCACGCATGCAAATGAATAACTAAAACTGACATGCTGCCCATTGTCTTTAGTATATTCTCTGGGAATCCAATCTGTTTTCTGTCGCTTTTCTAACACATAAAATGTCAGAACAGTGTTAAGCTTTATTAATGATGATGATAATAGCTAGCAACTTTTTCTATCTCTTGAAGTAATTTACATGTGTCATAGGAGGTAATCTTCACTGCTTTCCTGGGAGGTACGTACTATCATTATTCCTATTTACAGACATGGAAATCAAAGCTTGGAGATGTTAAATGGATCCAGTCTATGATAGCATGTGCAGTATACCATTCTGTTGAATGAATATACAACCGTTTTCCTATGTCTGTGCACATATATTGAGAGCGGTAGGAGAGAATGTGTAGAAAAGATGATTTCTATGGAATTCCATAAATTATATCAAATAGATGACTTTATTTATAATGCTGTTTCTCAAATATTTCATTTTTTCTTCTACAGCTTAATTTTTCAAAAAAATCTATCCTAAAAGGCAAAAATGTCATAATCACACTGTACATCCTTGGATTATGTCCATTGTGCCCTTACTCACAACACATGCATTTGTTTATTTAAACTTCCTGGGCTTCCCGTTCAGGGAATAGAGGTATGACAGGTGCTGCGGGAAATCCACCTGATTTCCTTTGCAGAGATAGTGAGCATCGCTTCTCTCTCTTTACATGAGAAGAGTAGCTGTTCCGTTGCCTTGACTGCCACTTTGTGTAGTCTTGACCCAGACCATGTCCGGCCAGTGATGGTTGTCAGTATTCACACACTGAGAAACGGCCTCCCTGGCCTAGTGTGTTGACAGCCACATCAGCCTGCCATCAGCCTGGAACCCAATTTCCGCAGGCTGCGCAAGGCTTTCAGGCTGTATATGATGGGGTGCTGAGACGTGGGCTTCTCTATCCCCTGAAAAGACCACTGGAATCTTACCAACTTCTGGGAAAATGATCCCATTTTTTTCAGATATGTAAGGATGCAATTTCATGCATGACAGTTCAATAAAGCATATTTAATATATTCATTTCTTCAAATTTAAACCAGATACCTGGCTTGAGTGAAATTTCCAATTAATTTCTATCCCTCCAAGCCTCTGACATTTGTAACTGTTCACATGTTAACCCAAACCACTCACTCACTCACCTTAGTAAAAGCATATTTTGGGATTTTATGTGCTGGGATTGGACATCAAAGAATTGCTTTTATTATAGAGCTTTTACTAGCCAAGTCTGAATTCAGAACAGACCTTGCTCAGCAGCAAATGGATCTAGTGAGTAGTTATGCTTAGTAATAAAACAGGTGAGTTGTGATCCATAAGATTCTAAATTGAAATCTTCCCCCCACTTGGATCTTCTAGGAAGAATCCCTGAACATTTTGTAAATGAAATTTATCTTTCCTTCCCTCAGATTACTTTCACTTTCATTTTCTCTCTCAGACGTGACCTTTCTGTAATCACACCAGCGTCAGAACTGCCCAATGAGAGTACCTAGAAGGTCTCAGATTTACAGTCTGTGAGCTGCACTGGAGGACTGTAGCTTTGGATCAGACAGAAATATATCAAATTCAAAGAACATTAAATGGAAAAATAGAACAAAGTCCCTCTTGAACTGTGAAGAAGAAAGTATCCTTTCTCTGCCCCATCCCACGGCCAGACCCTGCCCACTCTAAGGTGACGACCAGCTTTGTCCTGGCGGCATCATCTTAAGAAGTGAGCAACTGTCATTGCTCACATCCACCTGGGATGGAGCATCACTGAGACCCAAGGAGTGAGGTGGAAGACTACCCACAGAAATACAACCTTCAGCTTCATCCTTATTTTTCCAGTCCAGATCCCTAAAAACACCTCTGGAAATTAAAAAACCTGATTCCTCTGCTTAGATGGAGAAGGATTGCATATTCTTTCTCCTTCATCTCTTGGGACAGTCTCACAGCTGATGTCATTCTACAGTTGATAACACTCCCCACACCTCACCCTAGAAACAGTAACATTGGGGACATTGATTCTGATTCATCTCCTGTCTATAGGAAGGTAAATTCTAAGAGGAACAGCTACAGTCTTCCTCTAGGACAAAATGAAATATCTGTAAATCAAAGCCAAAGCTTTGAGGTTGTTTTTCCTGAAAATTCCAATAGGGCACTCAGTTGTAAATATTCCTCATGACTGAATAAGAAAGATTGTCCACATGTTCACACAGTTCTACAAATGTCTGTTATTAATCATCATCCTTCAACCGCCATCCCTTGCTAAGCAGCACTGTATGAACGGAAAGTGTGCTCCTGGCTCTCCAAAGGCAACAATGCTTCCAAAGATCTACTTGGGACAATCACTTTTTGTTCTTTTTTTCATACTGCTGTTTATAGTTAACTACGAAACAGACTCAGTAAAATGAGTTTAAATCTGTGCATAAAGGTGAAGGGATTGAGGTGGGGAGAAGAGAAGATTAGAGTCGGAATTAGCCTGTTGTTGTTTTTGATGATGGGAATGTTTTTGATAAAGACATGTTAAGAAGTAATTTTTCTATCCTCAAAGATTTAAAAAAAGAGGAAATTGACTTAAATCAAAACAAAAAGTAAAAGATCTCAGTTTCATGTAAGGGAAAACAACTGGAAAACAGAAACAAAAGTTGGCCCTTGAGGGTGCATGCACACCACGATGTGAGGGGCCTGTGGCCTCAGAGCCTGCTCTGTGGGGCCTTGGAGGCATCTCAAGAGAACAGAGGATGGGCAGCACATGCTGGTGGCCCAGGAAGCCTCAGATGCTCAGTGTTAACATATACAATTTGTCTGAAGTGATGTCAACGTGTTGAAGCAACAGGCTCCTTGGGTGAATCTTGGTAAGGGGCAAAGCAAGATCATGTCACCTCGAGAATGGGAGGAACCTGGGGCCCCTCATCCACTGCACTACCTCCTACATCTGGCAGGTGGAGGGGGAGGCAAGGGAAGCCTTTACTCCAAAGACTTTCCAAAAAGTGAAATGTAGGCATTGCGTGTGTGCTGTTCAGTCACTCGCCCAATTCCATAGAGGAGACCCAATTCTTGTATCTAATAAGATTTTTCAGGAAATGAACATTACATTTGTCACACTTGAACATGTTGGCTCAGGATAACAGACGAATCTGGGCACATTTACATGGCGGAGGCTCACTCCTATGTGGGAGCAGAAGCCCAAAAAATTGTGGAAACTTTATCTTATATCTGGCTTGTCTCAAGTTCTGTGTCAAAAAATGGAAACCTCGAAAGATCTTAGTGAAATTTCATTCTTATAAGCATTAATTTGAGAGATCCGCTCAAAACCCAGAACTTTCTTAGGATACATTATTTATCCCATTTTATGTACTTTGAAGAGGCAAACTGTACAGCGTCTGAGATGAATGAATGCTTGAAAGTCACATAGTTTAATGTTTCCAAATGTTGCCCAGCTATCTAAATACCTGAGAGCATTTGTTATAAATTAAGAATCCCTGGGCCTATTCGGAAGTCCTGAATCAGGTAGGTTTAACAATTATCCAAGGTAATTGGTAATTATACCAAGATCACTCATGTTTAGGCAGAACTGGTGTGGTTCCACTGAGATCTGTGATGTAATCTCCTCCCTGTCCTCGCACCCAAATTGGCCAGCTCCCTGTCCGGTCAGTCGTCACGCTCTCTGTATCAGTGAAAGTACGCATATTTCTGGGCTCTATTCCCTCCAGAATTTCCAGTTCTGCCCTTGAAACAAAGGATATTTTCATTGAACCACTATGTTAATCAAGAGACAGGTACCTCTCACAAAAGATGTTTTCCTAAGCAAGCAGTTCTTCAATCCAGTGTTGGGTTAATGGGTAACGGCCATGGAGACCCCAGTCCTTTTACCCTTAAAAAGATATTTCTACATGAGAATCAAAGGTAACCTGTTGCATGAATTCCTTTGAACAATATGAAACCTAAATTTTTATTTTGAAAATTAAAAACCAGCCGTTGAAACATTCAAATAAAAAAGTAAATTCCGTGCTGTAAAAGACAGCTGTTTCTGAATAGGTCTGAAGACTGACAGCTGCAGGCAACTGCACCAGGTGTCGGTACATGGGGAATCCTGGGGAATCGATGAGGTTAGGAGCTCCCTGTCCACAGAAACAGCCTGTCCCGACCGGGCACCTGGAACAGACCAAGGGCGCTTTATTCTTGAATCTTCTTCCAGGGAAAATGTGCTGAGTTCACTCCATTGATCTACAAAGGCACGTGAGGTCGTTTGTCAAATGTGAAATCTCATATTTACAGAAGTCTAGAGAAATCGTTTCTTACCCAGTGTTTACTTCTGTTTGTCAGATTAAATAAAGTATAAGAAACAATAATCATCGTCACCGCCCCTCATTTCCATCTTTTGTTTCCAGACGTTTGTTCTTTGTCTTCTGAAAAAGTCTGTCTTTAAGAGTTTAGAGTTGGAAGGACACTTGAGGTAGTGATCTCTGAAACTTTCTTGATTAAGGCACCAGAAACAAAGTTCCCACACTCTTTACGGGACACCACTGGCTTTCAAGCTCTCTGCTGCACCCTGAGTAACCGAACAGAGTCTGGGACCTTCCAGGGAGAAAAGAGGAAGCTGAGAGCATGGTTTCTTCTACCACACCCCCACATGTCAGATTTACATATTAAATTTCCTGCAAAAGTGCATTTTAAAAATTAATTCCACTGGAGGGAGCCCACCATCCTGCACAACCCACCTTCTCAAATCCAAACTCTTGACATCCTAAATTTTAATCTCCTATGTAAATGCTAGGTCCCCATGGTTAGGACCCCCAATCACAGTGCAGTGTAAAGGGATCTTACCGTAGCGATTATTTATCAGTGCACGCATCTGTACTGAATCATCATGGACTCCTCGGTGTGAATTGAGATACTCTATGGTATGCAATGGCAGGTGTGCTTTTCACAATTGGGACTCTCCCTAAGGTGCTCTCTCGTCTCCTGAAAGAACGAATCTAAAAGGTCTGCAGGTATCGTATCCGAGGAAGGAGGGGGAATGGGCCACCAGGCGTGATGTCTGCAGTAACATCTGTGTCGGATGCTCTGACCGGTCAGTCAACAGCGTTCCCTGCAAGGCCGTGCTGGCGGCATCATGCAGCACACTACAGCTGCAGATGCATTTTCTCTCCAGATCGACTATCAACTGGCAGACGCTGAATAGACCAGTTTTATCATTTCCCAGAGAAAGGCTCCTAAGTGGCTTCAGTGATTCAGTCTGCCCTTTGTACCTCCTGCATGTGAAGGCAGACAATGTCCTGCTGGCTCAGATATAAATTTGTCCTCAGCTCTAAGGTGGCATAAGTTTCTGAAAACTGAAACTGCAAAGATGTCCTTTGTCATCTGAGACCCTGTCTTCTTTCCGCCTGGAGTGCTAGCTGTGAGAGACGTGGGTCTGCCTCGGGTCTGCTTCCTGAGACTAAGCGTGTCTCACCCTCACATGCTTCTTTCCTGGCTCCACGTGGCCTGTGCTTTCTGCTGCTGGACTCATAAGATCATCAAGCTCTGCTTGATTTCACCTTTGTCTTTTAAAAGCATTTAAAAACAAAAAGGTAACAAGGTTCTTGTTTCTAGACTTGGTCTGGGCTGAGTTGAACGTTCTCTGAGGCAATGCTGACCACTTGAACAGCAGGCAGGGGACTCTCCCCTGGAGAAAACAGGGCAGCGCGTCACTGCTCTGCTGAAGGAGGAGGGTCCGTGAGTTTCTTAAATACATCCGCCTTGTCCATGGGCCACCTCATTTAGACCTCACTCATCAAACCCCGAAAGCCCTTCAAACCCTGAGTTCTCACCTCTTGCATAGCTCTCTTGGCAACATAAACAGATGCTGAGGTGTCCGAGGCCTCAACAATCATGACCTAGATTCTGCACATGCATGTCAGAAAAGAAAGATGGTGTCCTGGCAGACGAGATCCTAAAGGGGAGAGTTATCAGGGCTATGCTCCCTGCAATTTGTAGGATATCAAAAGCAATTGGAATAATGTTTCCTTTTCTAGTTCCACGCCTTATAAAATATCATCTTTAAGAAGTCCTGGATGCCATAGGCCATCAGTCCCACGATGCTCAGTCTCCCATAGTTTACCATCTCAGATGTTAGGATGATTTGGCAAACCCGGCATCCTATGGTGCTTGTCCAGGGACAGTTGTGAGAGGTGTCACCTCCGCTGCATGGAGAAAATTGGGGGTCATCTCTGCAGGTGTGGCTGACCAAGGGCGACCCCTGGGTGTTTCAAGCAACAAACATGGAAAGGCCCATCTGAGGAAGGCATGTGGTCCCCCACCATTGCTTAAATGTACTCCATTCATGTCTGGGAGCTCAAGGAAGCCACAGCATCAAAACTTGCCGAGCGGTGTCAGCGGCTGGGAGAACACCGTGGCCGTGATTAGAGTCTCTTCTACGAAATGCTTTCGCAGGCACTGTAGCCACAGTGGGCAGCCATGGTTAAGTGGAAAACATGGGCATTTGTGGCTCAGTCAAGTATGGTTGGAACAACTGTGCTCTGAATGTGAATATGTTTTATGATGCCTTCACCAGCTCACTTACACTGTCCTCTTCATGCTTTCCAAATAACGATGTATCATACTAGTCTTTGTCTAAATATATGGATTTACGTGGGTATAAGTAGAGCTATTTCAATAAACACATTGAGGAACACTTTCAATATGTATAAAACATCTAAGTCATAAAAGGGTATTTTTTTAGTTTAATCGGCAGTGCATTTTCATAAATAATGGCGAGTCTTTGAACTGACGACAAGTCAGTGAAACAGAGTCATTGAAATCCAGCACTGAAATGGGACCATCTAGTGCGATGGACACCCAGTCTCAGTCACTGGATGTCAGGCTTCGAGGCCCCACGTGGTGCGTCAGGTCCTGCGTCCCAGTTAGCATCTCTCACGGCAGCCTGGAATGACCCACAATCCAAATGAAACTCCCCGTTTGCTGGCACACCTTTGAGCCGGGTGTCATAAGCACCTCCTTCAATGAGATTGCCTCCTTCAACCCTCTTCTGTATAAAATCTCATGATCTCAGGAAGGTTTAAGCACGCCAAGCCTCATTTTCCCACCTATAAATTCACATAGCCATGCTGTCTTCACACTGTGCTTCTGTGGTGGTGTTGACACAAACTCAGGCCGACGTGCAGCAGGGACGCACGGGCTCCCATCTTGCCATCTACACACCAGGCTTCCCCAAGTCTCCTTGGATGGTTCCAGGCTCCCAGAGGCACCGACACGGCACATGGATTTGTGTATTGTTGTTGTTATTTTAATCAAAGTCCAGTCCACCAGAAAGCTGTAGATATTTCTACAGGAATGTCTGGAGTCTGGTTAATTCAGAGGTTCAAGGATTCTGTTTAGCGTTGTTTAATGCTGGTAAAATAAGTAAATATGCACCCAGCACTGACACGCTTTTCTGCAGATGAGTGTCAGCAGCTCAGGGGTCGGATGTGGTCACCTGCGGAGCAGCCGCCCAGCGTGTCCAGCCTTCATCCAACCTTCTCCCTTGATTGGGAGGAAACCCATCCCGTGCTTTCTCAATCCTTCAGACCTTCTCTACAATATGCATCTACGTCCTCTGTCCCAGCACCTCGCGGGTGGAAAGCACATGCTTCTTACAACAGCCGCCTAACTGAGCTCCCTGCTCTCAGCACTGGCTCCATCAATCTCTCCTTGATCCTTCTGACAAACTGGTTTTCTGACCGCCCAGCTAAGGGCTTTCCTGGGGCTCCCCCGACCCTTGAGGGGCTCGCTTTCCTCACCAGCTTCACGCCCTGCTGTCCTGCTGTCTCCCCTCCCCCAGGACGCCCCCACTTCTTCACATTCCCCTATCTCCACCCTCTTCTGTCTTCTCCTAAATTCTTCTCATCTCCCGGTCCTTGTGTGGGTGAGGCTGGCTCTGTGGGCTCCTCCTGCTACCTCCCGGCCTGCAGTGGAGGCCTGCCCTCCCCCCGCCTGGGCCTGCTGCCCGTGCCTCCCGGCAGGTCTGTCTCCCCTGCCAGCCCCTGTGAGGACCTGCGCCTGCGTCAGTTCAGTGTTTTCATCCAGATGCCACACAGCACCCGGCATGTTGTGCGTGCTCCAGAAACACATATTCACTCCCCAAAACCGATGAGATTGCACACTAACGCCCAGCCCCTGCAAGGACAGGCCTTAGCTTCTCCCTGTGCATGTCCTTCCAGGAGGAAGTCTCCTCTCCTCTTCTCTGGGGCCACCTGTTCGCTGAGCCTTGGAGTTCTGACTGCCATATCAGTGCTCACCCCTCTCTTCCTCCTGCCGCCTCCTGTCACACAGCCGGCACACATCTGGTGGGGCCTGGGCGTGACCTGGAAGCCTTTCTTCCCGTACATCAGGGCAGCAGTCACTAAGGCCTCGCCGTGCATCCCTTATTCCATCCTGCCCTTGACCTCTGCGCTCACCATTCCGTGGAGAGTGAGATCTCCGAGGAAGCCCCTAACGTTCTGACCCTATCAGGCCTCTGGGAAACGTGTGGCCCCACAGGGACCCTCCTTGCTCGGCTTCATGGTTCACCGCCCTTTCCTGACTCTGCTCTCCCCTCTCCAGCTCTCTCTTCTCATCTCTGAAACCGGCCCTCCTCTTGATGAGAATTGAGCACCTTCCAGCACTCTCAGGCCGGCCGACTTCTCCTCAGAACACCTGACAGGCCCAACCCCCTCACCCTGCCTGTGTCAGTGGCGACAGTGTCGTGCCCACTCTGGCTGTGCCGTGATCATGGACTCTGTTCTTAGGCTGTGTGTGTGTGAGAGACACGCCTTGGCGCATGTGTGTTGAGCACCATCACTGAACTTGTGTCATGTCTAAAATCAAGCTCCCCGTGCGTCTTCCCAGCCCTCAGAGAAGCCCAGCACGCATCTGTCCTCACCGTCCATGGAACACTCTTCTTCCTGGCCGGAAACCACTGCACATCTTCACCTCTCCTCCTCAGGATCTCTGCCTAATTGGTCCCATAAACCTTCCAGTTTGTTCTTGGAAATGACTCTGGGTCTGCTTCTTTCACCTCCAGTGGCCTTTCCACCACTGTGACACCACGACCTTGGTTCAGACTCAACATTCTCACCACTCGTGCCGCACGCTCTGACAGGTGACTTCCTGTCAGCGGTGTTCTCGTCCTGCGACTTCTCGTGGACGGACGTGGATTTCTATGCACTGCAGTCGGCAGAGTCTTCTGACCGAACAGAGTCTGCCACCTGCCCGGGTCACAAGCTCTCGGTGTCAGTCACCACGCGCTCCTCCATGCCTGCCTCCACGGGGCCTCCCCTCTGAACTGCCCCTCCTTCTGTAATCCTGCAATGACTGACTGTCAGATACTCCACGTGAATACACGGGGACGTCACTGGTGTTTCTTTCAACACCCAGCACGAGAGGCTCAATCCTCGATGAATGAAATGTTCCCCACTCCTGTGTCATGGACCCTTAGAGTCTAACATACTCCAGAGGAAGAGTGTGCTCTCAGTCCTCCCCAACACTCTAGTCCTTGTGACATCATGGGAACAGCAGGGTTAAAATGTTTTCCTGGAAAGAAAAGAGCCATATGTAAATAGTTCTTGCCTAAAAGCAGATCATTCTCCTTGAATGATCACGTTCAACAAATCGGGCAGTAGGAGGCCCTATCGTGTCTTGCAAAAAACATTAAAACATTGTTTTACGGCAGTGAATAAGAATTCATTTAACTGGTTCTTGAGATTTCAAATAAAGGTCTAATTAACATCGAGAATTTCATTTTACTTTACACTAAAATGAGCAATCATTGGTTTTTAGGGTTTTTTTTTGAATTTGACACAGATTTACTCTCACCATGTCTGAGTATATTGAAGAGGTGTTGGGGAGAAAGAGTAAGGATAATGGGCACATGCCTGATCTTTATTCCACTGAACAGGCATCCCCAGGCATCAGCTGCTTGTGGGGCAGCAGGGGGTGTTTTAAATCTGAGGCTGCATGTGTCTGTTCACAGGGCCCTCGCTGCACTGGGATGAAGTACATGAAACGGACTCTAGGAGAAGAGGAAACGTCTTGGACTTTTATAAACCTTAGAACACGTCTGTTTTGCTCCAAGGCATCTGAACACCTGGGCAGCCGTTTCTCAATGGATTAGTCTGGACAATGTCTTTCAAACACCCTGAGTGGCAGAGTTCTGCCTGAGGGGCAGACGGCAGCTGAAGGGCAGGTGCTCCACACACCCGTCACTCGAGCTAGGGGTATGTGAGAAAATGCATCCCCTTTCATGTGTGGATAAATAGTTCCATTCCTTTGATTTCTTTTGTACTCTCTGGGGCCTACGGCATTGTGATAGCGTGAACATTCAACTCTCGCTGACCAAGTCTCAAGATGATGTGCTCACTCCTGATCGTCATTTCGCCAAGCTCCACTCTGTTGCTAATGATCTCAGAGAGTTTTCTGAAGATGAACTGCATTTTCCTTCAGTGTGAGATTATGCAGTATAAATACAAAGACACAGACCATGCAGCATCAGAGTCTGCAAAAGTGTATGTGAAATGTGCTGGTTGAGATATTGAAAGTGCAGCTGAGAGATGAGAAACAGGAAAAGACACAGCTGTGGAGTGTGGGTGTCCATGTGGGTCAAGTATGTGAGTAAGAGAGTTGAGGTGGAAGACAACAGGGACTGATGTGGAATTAGTCACTACGGAAACTCATGACCTGTCTTAAGAGGCAGCCTCTACTTGCTTCCAGCCAGTTGGTCATTGTCACTATGGGACAAGAGTGTAAAATCTTCTGATTTCTAATAGGAGCATGAAATGTGTATTTTACATAAAAGACCTGATTTCCAAAACCTTATTTAGACAAAACAACCTATGATTCACCAAAGATGGCCCCCAGTGTGCCAGTTTGCAATTTCTTGTCTAGAGCACTTGTTTTTAAACATTTTTCAAAGGCAGAGTCTACTTTTCAAATGGAGTCATGCATGAAACTCTAAAATAAAAACTGACAGAAATACTTTTCCATTGCTATAAAATTATTTTGTTTGTTTAACTTTCTCATATTTATTTGCTATAATTTAGAAAATGGTGGCTCTGTTTTGATAGACATTTAAAAGTTGAAATTCTGGAGAATAGATTGCTGTGGCTGTTTTACATAGCCTCAGGATCCAAGTTATCGCTATATTTTGTTTTGGTGACACTATAACAAAAAAGTTCTGATTTACACAGAATCAGAAATATAGTTGCAAATAGTGATTTTTAAAGCATGCCTTACAATCCTGGGATACGTCCAAATTAAACTAGATCTGGGGCTTTAAAGAGGGGTCATAGGAAATCCTCACTTCCAAGATAAATTGCATAGCAAAACGTAACCACTTCTTCTCTCCTTACC